>NC_057794.1:529895352-529900135 GCF_018294505.1 Triticum aestivum
AGTGGGGGTGGATGAATAGGACCTCGTGGTGTTGCCTCTGGATGAACAGTACCCCGATCGATCGAGTCGGTTGGGGCTGGATGAACAGGACCCCGTGGAGGGCTGGATGAACAGGACCACCCCGTGGAGGGCAGGATGAACAGTAGACGGTGGAGGGCAGGATGAACAGTAGCCCATGGAGGGGTGGTTGAATAGGAGCCCGTGGAGAGGGCTGGTTGAACAGTAGCCGGTGGAGTAGCGCGCGGTGGAGGCTGGATGAATAGGAGCCCGTGGATGAACAGTCACAGGTGGAGGCTATATGAGGTCGACGGTGGATGAACAGTATCCCGTGGAGGCTGGAGGTGGTCGATGGTGGAGATGAACAGTATCCCGTGGAGTCCCGTTTTGCGGTACGCCACACCCCTCCCGATGAACAGGACCCCCGTTTCGACCGTAGCACTCCAACACAAGTCCGTTTCTTCCGTTTTGCGGTACGCCACACCCCTCCTAATCAACAGGACCCCCATTTCGACCGTAGGAGGTCCATTTCCTCCATTTTGCGGTATGCCAGACCCCTCCCGATGAACAGGACCCTGTTTCGAACGTGGCCCATTGAACACAAGGTTGTTTCCTCCGTGCTACGGTACGCCATGCCTTGTTTCCATTGGCTGTTCTGTCCAAGCCCTCCTGATGAACATGACGACGCATTCCATTCTGACCCAGTCGGTTGGATCCCCATGAACACGACGATGACGCTGTTTCTCCGTTCCTACCCAGCCATGTACATGAGCCCTGTCTGTACGTATGCGCGAGTAGGCGTTCGAGACCCTGCCCGTATGTACGTATGTGGCCGTATTTTCTTTCTTGCACACTGGCCGCTGTACGTACGTGTACATGCTACGTGCGTGCCTCTACTATGACACGTGCACGCCTCTACATCGACCAGTATGTACGTACACGTTCGCGACCAGAATGACAACGCTACGTACGCTTCGACCAGGTGGGTCCCAACTGTTAGGCACTTCCTTGCGTGCGAAGTTGTAGCTGGTGGGTCCCAGGAGTCAGGGGGCTAATCGTTTTTTTGCCCGGACGCACTTCCTTGCGTGCAAAGATGTAGCTGGTGGGTCTCAGCAGTCAGGGGGAAACGTTTTTTTCACGAAATACGGTGGCCCGTCCGGTGGGTCCCCGCTGTCAGGTGGAGGAATAATTATTTTGCATGTAATAAGGAGGCACTTCCTTGCTGCTGCCATGGACCCCGCTGTCAGCCTCTCCATGTACAGTCCATGTCCAATGGAAGCCGTTCCTTGACCACGTTGACCACGCCGTGCTGAGAGCACCAGGGCGGTGGACGAAGGCGAGGCCTAGGAAGGGGACGACGCGGAGCCGCGGAAGACATGGCAATGGATGCCCACGCGTAGAGGAGTATGAGGGTTCACTGGTTCGCTGCGGTGTCAGGCTGCCGTCGCCGCAGAATAACATGGGGTGTGGGTGAGTAGAGGGATGGCCTGGCCAGCGGTGGGAGTAGTAGGGGGCGGTGAGGCCTCCACCGCATCACAGCCGGCCATGGGAGGCAGGAGCATGAGGCAGGACCGGCGCTGGTTTGGGCGGCTGGAGCAAGAAGAACAGAGGTTGAAGAAGCACTACGGCCGTTGGATGGACATCGTACGGTCAGTGGAGCTAGAATCATGCATATTGACTAAGTTGACAAAGCCCTCCGTCCCCGTCAACTTAGTAGGCCCACAAGTCAGCCTGCCACTATACTGAGTCCCAGCTAGCAGGGGGAGTATTCATTTTTTTGTGCGTAATAAGGGTGCACTTCGTTACATGTGAAGATATAGCTGGTGGGTCCAAGCTGTCAGCGGCGGTAATGTTTTTTTCGCGAAATACAGAGGCCCTTTCGGTGGGTCCCAGATATCAACTGGAGGAATCATTATATTGCATGTAATAAGGAGGCATTTCCTTGCGTGCGGCCATGGACCCAGCTGTCAGCCTCTCCACGTACATTCCACTTCAGATGCATGTCGGTCGTTGACCATGTTGACCAGGCCACGCTGAGAGCACCAGGGCGGTGGACGACGGCGAGGCCTACAAAGGGAATGACACGGAGGCAGGGAAGACTCGACAGTTGTTTCCAACGCGGAGGGGAGTACGACTGTACAAGGGTTTACTGGTTCTTCCGCCGTCGCCGCAGAATAACAGCAGGTGTGGGTGAGTAGAGGGATGGCTAGGCCAGCGATGGGAGTACGGTGGGGCGATGAGGCCTGCGCGGCAGCACAGCCGGCCGCGGGGAGGAGGGAGCAGGCAGTCCCGCCGGCGCTTGTTTGAGCGGCTGGAGCAGGAAGAGCAGAGATTGAAGAAGCACGACAGCCGTTGGATGGAAATCCAACAGTCATTACTTCTGCGTCAACCTTTTCTTAGGAAAGCCTCAAATCTGTGGAAAACAGCAAACACCCCATCTGCCATTATTTCTAATAATTTACAGCCCATTTGCTAATTCTTAAGGTTTTTTTGGAGCCCATATTCTTTTTGTTAGCATCACAGCCATATTGTGGCCACGGTCAAAAAATTATACAAAATTTTGCATATTTCGGTGCGGTCCAAACTGTTTTTAATCCCCAAATTTTGAGTCACATTCAAACTGATTTTAAAAATAAATGTATATTAATATAAAATCCAACAAATTGTCCACGCATAAAAATCAATGCAATTTAAAATCTTGAAATGAAAAAAGAAATTTGAAACTAATTATCGGTTTGATGTGTTTAAAAAAATGTACAACCCATTTCTCATTACTGATAGGCCATTTTCTTGGCCAGCTGAATGAAGCTCTCCTCATCTTGAAAGATTTGCAGCCCAACAGGCCTGACAAAGCGACTTACTTGGCAAATCACAAAAAAACTAGGCTGTGGCCGTGGACCCAGCTATCAGCCTCTCCATGTACAGTACTCTTCCGATGGAAGTCGGTCCTTGACCACATTGACCACGCCGCACCGAGAGCACCAAGGCAGTGGACGACGGCAAGGCCTAGGAAGGGGACGACGTAGAGCCGGGGAAGACGCGACAGTGGATGCCCACGCGGAGAGGAGTACGAGGGTTCACTGGTTCGGCTGCGGTGTGAGGCTGCCATCGCCGCAGAATAATAGGTGGTGTGGGTGAGTGGAGGGATGGCCTGGCCAGTGGGTTGTATGGGGAGGTGAGGCCTCCGCGATAGCACAGCCGACCACGGGAGGCAGGAGCAGGCGACACGACCGGCACTGCTTTGGGCGGTTGGAGCAAGAAGAGCAGAGGTTGAAGAAGCACTATGGCCGTTGGATGGACACCGTACGGACACTGGAGCTAGAATCGTTCATATTGACTAAGTTGACAAAGCCCTCTGTCTCAACTTAGTAGGCCCACAAGTCAGCTACCCACTATGGTGGGTCCCAGCTAGTAGGGGGGTATTCATTTTTTGTGTGTCATAAGGAGGCACTTCCTTGCGTGCGAAGATATAGCTGGTGGGTCCGACCTGTCAACGGGGGGAACGTTTTTTCTGTGAAATACAGAAGCCCTTCCGGTGGGTCCTAGCTGTCAGGTGAGGAATGTTTATTTTGCGTGTAATAAGGAGGCATTTCCTTGCGTGCGACCGTGGACCCAGCTGTCAACCTCTCCATGTGCAGTCCACTTTCGATGGATGTCGTTCATTGACCACATTGACCAGGCCGCGCCGAGAGCAACAGGGCGGTGGACGACGACGAGGCCTAGGAAGGGAACGACACGGAGGCAGGGAAGACTCGACAGTTGTTTCCCACGCGGAGGGGAGTACGACTGTATGAGGTTTTGCTGGTTCGTCTGCCGTCGCCGGAGAATAACAACAGGTGTGGGTGAGTAGAGGGATGCCTAGGCCAGCGATGGGAGTACGGTGGGGCGGTGAGGCCTGCGCGGCAGCATAGCCGGCCGCGGGAGGAGGGAGCAGGCAGTCCCGCCGGTGCTTGTTTGAGCGGCTGGAGTAGGAAAAGCAGAGATTGAAGAAGCATGACATCCGTTGGATGGACATCCAATAGTCACTGCTCTTGTGTGTATTATTTCTAATAATGTCCAACCCATTTGCTAATTCTTAAGAATTTTTTAGAGCCCATCTTCTTTTTGTTAGCATTAGACCCCATATTGTGGCCACGGTTAAGTATACAATTTTTTTTGCATATTTCATTGTGGTCAACTGTTTTTAATCTCAAAATATCGATTCACAGTCAAACTATTTTGAAAAATAATTTGTATACATATAAAATCCAAATAATTGTCCACTCATAAAAATCAATGGAATTTAAAATCTTGTAATGAAAAAAAAATTGAAACTAATTCCCAGTTTGATGTGTTTTAAAAATGTACAACCCATTTCTGGGAAAACCGAATGAAACTCTCCTCGTCATGAAAGATTTGCAGCCCAGCAGGGCTGATAAAGAAAGTAGGCCTCGTTTGGGTATTTCTTTAAAAAAAGTAGAACTGGGCTAGCCATTTTCAGCAAGAAAAAAAGACAACCACTACTGGAATCAGCTAATTTGCCATCTGCCAGCTCTTTGCCGTCTGCTAGCTGACGGCAAAGAAGCTCTTTGCCATCAGCTACCAAAAAGCAGACGGCAAAGATCAGGCGGATGGCAAAGAAGCTCTTTGCCATCCGCCTGATCTTTGCCGTCCGCCAGCAGACGGCAAAGAATCTTTGCCGTCAGCTGGCAGACGGCAAAGAGAGAGGTGGCCCCCACCCCCTGCCCGTTTGGGAAAAACTTAACGGCCCACCTCTTTGCCGTCTGCCAGCAGACGGCAAAGAGGC
>NC_057794.1:529901028-529944426 GCF_018294505.1 Triticum aestivum
CGACACGGCACCCCGACACCGACAGGACACCCCGACCACCGACACCTCCCGAAAAGGTGTTCTTTGGCCTTCCAGAGGCCGACGGGGTCATATATTTGTGAATTATTAGTTAGGTCATATATTTTTCGATTTTGTTATGAAAAACATCATATATAATTGTGTTGATCGTGTAGTTTTAAATGTGCAGTTGTTTCATCGCTGCAAGGTTTGGTGTTCGACGACCTCGCCGTGCGTTTGACGAGCTCTGCCCCTTCGTTCGTGGGTGAGCACAAATGACAAGTCCTCCTCCCCCATTAATTATTTGATCTATTCCGATGAAACTTGATAGCTAGCTATATATTATTATTCATGTCGGTCTTTTTTTATGTTGTACTAATTTCATTTACTGTTTGTCATGGCAGGTGTTGAAAGATGGTGGGCGCTGGTCGGGAGCGTGGTCTGAGGTCTTCCATTCCAGACGCACCTCTCCGCCGAGCGTTGCTGGACAGTATGGCCACACCGCCGGGCCCTTCTTCGTCGATTGTGGTGCCCAGCAGGGGACGAGGTAGGAAGAGAGGAGGTGGGGCACGTGGTCGTGGGAGAGGAGGTAGGGTGACTGCTACGGCGCCTTCCTTGCCGCCACCCCCAGCCGTTTCACCCGAGCACGTGACTGCTAGGGTGGACTCGTCCGAGGAGGAGGCTACACGGACTCCGGTCCACGAGCCTCCGGTCCACGGGTCTTGGGCCCATGAGCCTCGGGTCGACTGGCCTTCGGCCCATGAGAGTTCGGCCCACGTGACCCCGAAGGAGCACACGTCGGGATGGGGTACCTGGCCGGATCAGCCCGGGGAGCCGAGTGGCCATGCTGATGATGGCGGGGAGCCGACTGATCTTGAGGAGGAGGGGGGCACCGTCTACCAGCGTGGTGCTACACGGCTCCCGTCCGTGCCGGTGACCCGCGAGCAGAGGTGGTTGATTTTCCCTGATGGGGAGAGGTACGTAAGTGCATTTAATATTTTTGTACCTTGTGCATTCACGTTTTTTCAAATAACTAATGCGTTGGCCTTGTCATGCTGCAGGTGTTGGGACCACCATCATAGTGTCCGCCGGCCCAACTCCGTCCTTGGAGTTCTTTGCCGGCAAAACTTCCCGGGGTTTGTCATGTTGCCTGGTGAGGGTCGGCTTCCAGAGCTTGGATTGAGCTGGGAGCACTACGTGGCTGCCCCGGCCCCGCCGGATGAGATTATCGACGGTGTCGTGTGCAACACGAGGGCAGACATGGTGATCAGAAAGTTCTGGGTAATTTCTCCTTTACACATTTAAAAATATTCAACTAGCTAGTTATTAATTGTACTAATCAATATTGTCTCATTTGATTGCAGACATTCTACAGGTGTGAGGAGGGATACGAGGAGGACGCGGCACATGTTATCGAGAACGTCTGCAAGCGCCTACTCCAGAACTTACGGCACGAGGCTCGTGTGCAGGCTGTTCGAGACTACTACGCCTTGCGTGGTATCAAGAAGACCAAGCCGGCGTGCCGCGATAAGTTCCTGAGTAAGGAGCAGTACATGAAGGTAATTCTTAAGGCCTTCTCTACTTAAGTTCCTTCATTTAGTAATTCTTAGCCGTAGCGCTCAAGTTTCTATTTGCTAACTTAGGCGCCTCCGAGATGGTGTGCGGATCGGATGGATTGTTGGGAGGTGTTGGTCGATGAGTGGTGCTCACAACGATGGCTAGCCCTCCACAACGAGGCCAAGGACAAACGTGCCCAAATGGAAGGTGTGCCACACCATCAAGGAAGCTCCAACTTATATCAGTTCGGGCGCAACTGGGTATGTGGTTTGCTTCATGATTCATGCAATTCATTCATCATGCTAGCTTGAGCCCTTTAATTACTAATTTTCATTATTTCTATCTTTCAGGCACGCTACAATAAGGCGGATAAGGTGCCAGAGGTGTACGACCTGTATGCCAGGCCCACACTGCCTCTTTCAAGAAAGTCAAGGCTTTCTCTCAGTCTGACCTCGATGATGCAAACAACTTCACCAACATCTCCTCCCACAACAAGCTCGTGAGATATAGAGATGAGGGGAAGGCGAGGAAAGGGGAGGACTTTAACCCGAGCCAGGGTCCCATTGATCCAGAGTTGTTGATGATATCTGGTGGCGGGAGGTCCCATGGCTCCATAGCCAGATGGACTTATCCGTTGTCCTAGCACTCTCCCGGAGATCAAGGCGCGCCAGTCGAGCTCCGCTCCTGAGATAAGGCCTCGTGAATGGCTAGTGCAACTCGCCATCAAGGTTAGTGATACGTACTCAGTTATCTTTCTCCATTACATTGTGTGCGCTTCCATCAATGGTTACAAATGGTCATGTGAGTGGTGTTGCAGGCTGCTATACAGAGTGAGAGAGATAGAACAGAGAAACTTCTGGAGGAGGCGGCGGAGAGGCAGCGGGAGTTGGAGGAGAGGACGACAAAGATGATGGAGGAGGAGAGGGCACGGAATGACATGCAGGCAAGGGCCATGTACGAGCTCCTTGTGGTAAGTTTCTTCTACAGATTAGCCAAAACATTCATGTAGTGTTTGTCTCATTACTAACTAGTATGACTGAGTCGTCAAAACCAAATGTGCAGTCTGTGTGCGAGTAGACAGGTCAGACCGCTCCGTCGATGCAAGTGATTTCTCCTGGGACCACGGTGAGTTTTATTTGAATGGACATTACTTGCTAGTCTTAACATTTGAGTGTCATCATGCTAACAAGACATTGGAAATGATCTTTGGTGCAGCGTAACTCCAGACAAGCATCGCACGATCCTTCTCCAGCTACCGACACGAGCCACCCCGCTCCTACACCTCCTACATCTTGGTAAGTTTGTCTAGTGTTTTGCTTAACACATGCATAAAGACTTAGACTTAGCTTTATTTCCTCCAATGCTTACCATAATGACCTAGACTTAGCTTCTTCACCTCCAAAATGACTTAATAAGCTTACTGACCTCCAAAACCATCCATTTTACCTAAGTTAGCTCTAAAATGATCTGTACTTAGCTTACTTATGTCAAAAATTGCATAATTAGCTTAGTTAGCTTATAGACGATCCATTTTACCTAAGTTAGCTCTAAAATGACCCATTTTACCTAGGTTAGCTTATAAATGATCCAGTTCATCCAAGTTAGCTCAAAAATGACCCATTTTACCTAGATTAGCTCCTAAATGATCCATTTTACCTACGTTAGCTTTAAAATGACCCATTTCACCTAGGTTAACTCCAAAATGACCAATATTACCTAGGTTATCTCATAAACGATCCATTTCAACTAATTTAGCTCATAAACGATCCATTTCACCTAGGTTACCTAAAAAACGATCCATTTCACCTAAATTAGCTCTTAAATGATCCATTTCACCTAAGTTAGCTCAAAAAGATCCATTTCAACTAAATTAGCTCATAAATGGTCCATTTCGCCTAAGTTAGCTCAAAAACGATCCATTTCAACTAAGTTAGCTCATAAATGATCCATTTCATCTAAGTTAGCTAAAAAAGATCCATTTCACCTTATTACCTGAAAAACGATCCATTTGACCTTAGTTAGCTCATAAACGACCCATTTCAACTAAGTTAGCTCATAAATGATCCATTTCACCTTAGCTAGCTCATAAACGACCCATTTCAACTTAGTTAACTCATATATGATCCATTTCACGTAAGTTAGCTCATAAATGACATACTCTTCTTGTTCTAGTCTTCTTCTTGTTCTACTCTTCTTGTTCTGGTCTTCTTCTTGTTCTACTCTTCTTCTTGTTCTACTCTTCTTGTTCTAACTTTCTTATTTTTCATTTTGCAGAGTTCATTCACTTGACGAAAGCTTGCATAGATGGAGTGCTCCTTATCCCTTTCTCTATTTCTTTTGTATCATTGAACTATGCATGTATCGTTGGATGAAACTATTGTAATATATATGGTTGGATGCCTCTATGTTGAACTTGTTATGTATGATGGAACTATGCATTTAATATATATGGTTGGATGATGAAGTTATGTGTTGGATATCTTATATGTTTGCTCTGTAATGGCCTTTTGAAATATATCTATATATGTCATCTATATTTGTGATGAAAATTATTGGATTTAATAAAAAACAGATAAAAGAGCCAATATGCAGGCTCTTTGCCGTCTGCCACCGACGGCAACGGGCTCTTTGCTGTCTGCCGCGGACGGCAAAGAAGGCACGTGGCATCCAGCTGTGCTTCCTGGGAGCTGACCCGTTTGGTCAGTTTGCCTACAGTGGCAGACGGCAAAGACTTTGCCATCAGTGGCAGACGGTAAAGACACTAGAAAGTTTGCTGTCAGCGGCGGACGGCAAAGGCCTGCCGTTAGCCACTTAACGGACTGACAGCGCAATTATTGCCGTCCGCCTTCTTTGCCATCTGCTGCGCTCTCTTTGCCGTCTGCGGCGGACGGCAAAGACTTTGCCATCAGCAGCAGACGGCAAAGTAGCTATTTACCGAAGCCTACTTTGCCGGAGCCTTTTGCCGTCCGCGGCTGACGGCAAAGGCCTTTGCCGTCCGCCGTTCATGCCTTTGCCGTCCGCCGTGGCAGACGGCAAAGTAGCTGATTCCTGTAGTGAACTAGGCTCATGATGTGGTAAACATAAATAAAACCCTGGCTAGACGAGCCACAACCCCCGCACAGCCCCGTTGTTACCCTGATCCATCCCTAAAACTGGTATAAATAACAACTGCTTGTTCCTCAAAAAAAAAAACGGCGTGACCTGGTGGGTCCCTGGTGTCACCCGCTCGTAGTGTAATTCTCTCGTTTATTGACTACGTTGACAATGGCGTGAGCCCCAGATGTCCAACCATTAGGAGGAACCATATTTTTGGGCTTGTAATATAGAGGCACTTGCTTGCGTACTGCCATGACGCTGGTGGGTCCCTACTGTCATCCTCTCCACGTACAGTCATCTCCTTGTTCCTCTCGGTTGTTGATGATGTTGACAATGCAAGAGGGCGGCGCACCGCGCACGGCGAGCGAACCAAGTCCGCAAGGCGGAGGACGACGGCGAGGCCTCGGGCGGAACGAACAGGAGCTGTGGAAGATGCGCCGGTCCAGTCACAGGCGGAGGGGAGTACGAGGGTTGACTGGTTCGGGTGCGGGTGCGTGTTGGGGCTGATGTTGCCGGAGAATAACAGGATGTGTGGGGGAATAGAGGGAGGGACTGGCCAACGTTGGAGGGTACGTACGGTAGGGCGGCGGAGGCGCAGCCAGCCATGGGAGGCGGGAGCCGACGGAGCCGACGGGGTGGTTTGGTTTGGGTGGCTGGAGGAAGAAGAAGACAAGAGATAGAAGATACACGACAGATGTTGGATGTCAATCCAACGGCTGGTAGGCAGAATCGTTTGTTGACTGGCTAGTAAGTCGACACCACCTTGGATAGGCTATTTCCTCGCGGGTCCCAAATGTCAGAATCCAAATCTGTCATGGTCATGCAGCCCTTCCTATGAAAATTTACAACCCATTTGATGTGCTAGTTGGAAATAAGTTTGTGGGTCCTGGTGGGGGCTAATCACTTGGCTTCTATAATTCCTAGTGAGCTCAAGCAGCCGGCGAGAGTGATGTTATTTCCCTTGGTTGGGATTTGTTAGTTGTTACAATATTTCACACTAAATTAAACGACTGGCAAGCCATTTGCCTTGCTTCAAAGAAAATATGACAGTCATAGCCGAGTTGAAAAGGGCAAGAACATCTAACTCCAGCTTACAAACTGTACAAAAGCACGAGGGTTAATTGTTCATCAGGTTTACAAAAAAACCCAGGTTGAAAAGGGCAACAACATCTAACTCCAGCACTGTTTTTGGCAGTCACAGTCAAATGGATCGGTCGGGTCCATAGAATGAACATCTTGGGTCATAAAATTTACTGGATTATGACCACAATATGTTGTAAATAGAAGCCCGGCATGTTCAAAAGCTCTTTTGCCCACCTGAAACTCCTTTTTTTGCTCTTCCACATACCCATCCATCAAAACCATGATGCTGATAAACTTAAGCCTGATGGACAATAGTAACCTCACATTCAGCAAGAAGAATGTGACAAATCTAGTGTTTGCACGGTTGGCTACATATCATTCTAGCATTATTGTCTTCAATCGAATCTCATGAGAAGTGAGAAAATCCCGATGCTTACGAATCCACCGATTGGTTATAACTTTCTTACCCCGTCCCGTTGCCTAAATATACATGAAGATTGAAAACAGTTAAGGTCTAAAAAAGGAGTGTCAAAAGAGCAACAGCTGAACGGTTAATTCTAGCACACTATATGCGGGCTTCCAATGTGCCTGAAATTATCACCTTTATATACAACTTCTCCAGACATGGAAAGCATTGTAGCAAGCCAATAATCTTGTTCAGATCAAAACTATTCATTTGGATATATAAGATCTTGAAAGAATCCATCACCATTGATAGGCCATCCATGGAGAAACTCTTCATTGACCATAGAACATAATATTAGTACAAAATGTGTACTCCAAGATGACATATAACTTATGCGCAGAAATTTAAAATGCAACTTATGGTTACAAGTGTAGATGATAATGTAAAGTACCTGAAGAACTATGGAGCCAAACACCATATTGAAATGAGAACATAGATCATGTATTACACCCAAGGTCTCTAGTTTAGGCGCAGAGAGGACGGTTATCTGCAACGGTAAATAACTAGAATCAATGATCAACCTTTGAAGTGAAGGGGCATCTTGGATGATGAGCTGCCTTCCGTCAAAACAAATTCCAATTCTTACAAGGTTAGGCGACTTTATTTGGAGACAACCGATTCTAACTGTGAAAACAAGCACCAAGCACTCCAGGGCAGGGCAACTAGAGTGGATGATGTTGTGCAATGAGGCCTCCGATATACGAACCCGTGCAAGTGAAAGTTTCTTCAGAAATCGGAGTCGTAGGTTTAGTACCAGATTGTCCGGTAGGTCACACAGTGCAAATGTGGCTGTGTGGAGAGAGGAGGAAAACCGCGAGATGGACATCGGTGCTGATGGCACAGGTAGATGGCGTTCGGTATCTGGTAGGTGATATCCAGGGGAATAGTAGAACTCAAGCAGCTGTAGTTCTGTGAATTCAGGGGATTTTAGCCAGGCGTCCACCGTGCAGGGCATGGTATGCTTGCTCAGGTAGCATGGCAAGATGCAGAGGCTTTGAACGGAGCCCTAGTGGGAGGAGATGGTGGCTCTGGGGATTTCAAAATCATTGAAGAGAGATAGCTGACGACAGTCGAGATTAAGGGGCACGACGCGCCATAGAGGGCGCCACCGAATTGAGAGGACTTGGGTGAGCCCTTGGTGGGGAGAAGTGAGATGATCTCTCCAAGGACGGCGTTCGGGAGATCGCTGATGCGGTCCACCCGAGATTCTACGGGTTCCTGGGATTCGGTGGGGGCGGGGTCGCCGCTTCTCCCCGCGCTTCCGGGTGCGGGATCTACAACGGGCGTCACCGTTGGTAGGAGCCTCATCTTCTTGGCGTTGGGGTCAGCCGACTCCATTTTCCTCGAGGGCATCGCGTCACGCTCACGGATTTGAGCAGAGTAATGAATGACGAGCCTAGTTTTAGTGCGAGTGAATAAGAAGGGGAGCTGGGGGTTTTCTCTAGTAGTGGGGAAGAAGGGGAGCTGGGGTTTTCTGTAGGAGTGAAGTCAGGAATTTGGGGGTACGAGTGGAGCGGTCTGACGTGAGGTGGGTGGGATTGAGGAGGAAGAAGAACACCGAGGTCTTTTTGGGGGTGGTGTGTTGGGTGTGGGTAGCGCCTCTCATTCAGTAAATATATGGACTTTTGAATTGATTCTAATATTTACTAGGGTGGATGGGTTGTTTTGTCATGGGCCCAGAGAAACAATTACTACTAGTATAGTGGAGACACTCTACAGCTACCCAGAAAAACAATTACTACTAGTACAATGGATACAATACCACTTCTGGCTCCTCCTAGGTCATCGAAACATCTCCCTCTACTGAATGCCGTTATACTTTTGTTCACCGACATGCGGGCCATGTAGCGCGCGGGCCCAAATGCCATCCACTAAATTAGAAGGCAGTATGCAGGCGGAGAGTCACCCGGTCGTAGCGCGGCAATAACGAGCCGTCGTATCACAAAACCCCACCTCCCCGCAGTCTAAGTTTGACAGACGAAGCAACCATCATTTCACTCTTCGCTGAATCCCCTTCTCCCTCACCGTATTCAAGAAAGGCAACACTTGCATCTGCCACTGTTCTTCTCTCCCAACAAAGGGAAGGTAAGCGGATCCACGATGTTTGTATATTTTCGTTCAAAGAAAAAAAACTTTTGCAAAGCAGTAACTGATCCTCACTCACTTTTTTGTTTCATTGTCATTGCGATTGTGTTTTTCCTTTTAATGGTCTCCTAGTATTCATCAGTTTCATGATGGACCAAGGAGAACCAGGCAAAGATCTGCCGATACTGGAGCAGACGCGGGAGGCTGATCCCCATGAGATAGAGAGCTCCAAGAAGATGGAGGCAGCCACCGAGCCGACCCCAGATACGCTCACAGCCACTACAGAGATGGTCAACGCCTCGTTTGAGGTTACAGCCCCCCTGGCACTGCAGGAGCAGTTTTCCCCCTTCAAGGATGTGTCCCCCCCGCTGAGCTACCCAAGGTGATTTTCTTCTTTGCTGATTTCGATTGTGGTTTTTCATCTAAGTATGTGGTGATGAATAATGCAAAATCTTATTAGCTTCGATGCCATGCTATACATAGTGGTTTAAATAACTTGTGTTTCTTATACTGGAAAGTAATTCAGAATTTGTTTTTGTTTCAATTAGAGCCCTGATGCAGACAAGGATTGTGTGGTTGTACATGTCACTCGCTATGAGGCGGATGACGTTAATATACGCACTGGGAAAACAGAGTTTTTAGGCTGTTGGATCCTGGAAGCCATTTGCGCTTATACCAATGAAGAGGTGTATTCCGGCCTCACTGGTGTCAGGCATGTTGTCCAGGGTGTACTGAAGCACAAGAAGTTCAAAGCTATTCCTTCGTTTGTGAGGCATACTATTTTTGTCAAGCTTACGCAGGAAGATGACATGGCATGCCTCCACAAACAAGTTTATGAGTGGCAAGGCCACAAGGTTTTCTTCATGAAGGTTCACAGGATTGAGCTACTGCCGGACGTCCTCAATGATGTTCATGGAAAGGTCCATCTTGTGTCCAACCCAAATTAGATCGAGGCATGAAATACTTGCCCCAGCTAGTGTTTAATAGTAGTTTGGATTCTGTCTAATTATCTGAAGCTTGCCTGTTATCGAGCCCTCTGGGCTAGTACACTGTTTGAATCCGTCTATGGGAACTGCTGCTACTTTTGTGTGCCCGTGAATCATCGTAATTGTTGCCGAAACTGATACGTCCTCACTAGTTATATCATACGGGCAGTGTGTGTTTTGATGAAATAGAGTACTCATTTGAGAACTGTGCACCGATGTATACATAAGTACTTGTAAACACTGTTGGTGCTACCCCACTTGTAGGCAGTTGTGCAAAACACGACACATTGGCTCAGCTCGCTTCAACACTAGGCTATCGACCAGCTAACAATCAACAATCTGCTGTCTGACATATAAGCAACCATGTATCTTGTTACAGTGGTTCATGCAGTTAACTGAGGCCACAATGTAAATTCCAAACATTCACACGCTAGTCCAGCGTTCATGTGGAACACTCACATTAAACTCGGCTTCATAAAAAACTTGAAAAGCATAAGTTAAGAAATTTTATACATCTCAATGATTCATAGAACATAAGAAACATATACTAGTTCACAACAAAAGACAAAGTTGTGAGAAGGTTTTCAAATCAGGAAGAAACAAGCAAGGCTTCTCTGAGCAAAGGGCCTCCCGGTAGGCTTAAATTTCCTGGAGTTCACTTGTTTTCTTCTTGTTGCCACCATCCAGGGTTAGGTTCTCTCATTCCAGAATAACCAATTATAATTGTGTTCTCAGCTGGAATGTTGAACTGAACCATGTAGTGTACTGACCAACTGAAATTCTTGTGCATTCCACTAAATTTAAGCACCGCTATTTGCAGAAATAATCAGACCACAATGCCTCTTGTCCGCGCACCTGTCCAAAAAACCGCCGTGCAGCCAGGCCAGCTAGTCCTCGGTCCATGGATGAACTCGTAGAAAGTGCATTCCCGACTAGGATGCAGTTTTTTCACTCGTCCCTACACTGCAATCAGGAAGTAAAAGGTACGAATCAACTTCTTTTATATTGCGTTGGTCATTCTACCTAGTAACTACCAATGTAGGAATACCTGGAAGATGGGTGGTTAGACAACGACAATGAGGGATAGCCATCTCATTTTGCGCAGTTATACTAAAACTGAGGTGTGTGCTTTTGATTGCGCGGATAGAAATGATACGGAGACAGACATCCCGAAACGATATGGATACAAACATCCCTGTTTGCGCAAATACGAAATACGATTATTTAAATAGTGACTGATATTTGCAGTGGCGTATGATGAACATCAACATCTATTTTGTTATAATTGGCACTAGATTGACAGTATGAAAGTGTCCTTACATAAGTAGCATGACATCACATCAACACTGCCACTAGATTAACATGCAGAACAATAGCATTAGTATTACTGTCATGAGAGTAGCACATGGTGAGTAAATGTGTAATCAAATTTGTGCAGTTCCACTGGGATGAAGCATTGTTAGCGGTGTGAGATTTAAGTGGCGAGGCAGATGTGGTTGTCGAGAGCGGCAAACACTCAGGCAGCATGTCTGCATTTGTCCCATTTTTTATCTCCTCGGTGACATTTTCCTATGTGAGCATAGGAAATCTAGACCTGCTCGTTCTCATTTGCGTTGTCCCGCAACACCCGTCACTTTCTTTCCTTTTTCAACCAAGAGTTAGGTCCACTTCCCCCACCCTTCGCCATCCACCATGCTTTCTTCATCTTTGCAACCAAGAGACCGGTTCGGTAGCCAGTATATACTACTTTCCCCCATTTCCTCTTAGAACCAAGTCCTAGATTCATGCTATAGCTTTCCCACTTTCTTCCTTGTTTGAACCAACTCTTAGAGTCAACTGTATGAACTAGCTTTACCTCTAATAATAGTAAAATTCTAGGTAGCTTTGGAACAGTGGACGAAAGTAGAAAAAGATCCACATGAATACAAGTGGGGAGCTGGGTCAATAGAGCAAGGCAGGTTTCGAAGGAATATATACCTGAGGGTCGTCAGCATGTGGCAAAGACGGCATCGGGAGGCCGCATCTTGGCCACAATACCGCAGGGAGGAAGAAGAGGTCGGAGGCCCTCCGGAGCCGGCGCTCTCTCGGAGAGAACGACACGGCCGCCGATCGGGATGCGCGGGCAGCCGTTGGTCTCCTCCCTCACCACCGACGACAGCGTGAACGATACACCTACACCCCTGCCTCGGTCGAGGTTGTCCGGCCGGATTTGTGACCAGCCGTGAGCTGAGAGAGAGTGTGGCCACCTATGTCTTGCTTAGATCTGGAGAGCATGAGAGAGTGAACGAGAGGAGCCCTAGTAAAGCAAGCGCTAAGGCTCCTACTTATATATATATATAGTGGAGTGATTTTATTGTACCAGCTTCAAAAAAATGCGCTCCTATGTGTACCCACGAGTGGGTGTGAGAGAACTAGTGCGTGCGTGCACCGCTTCTCTTCATGAGAGTACAATATACTATGCCCAAAGAATGTTCGCGACAATAGTAATATTATAAGTGTGTGACGTGTGAGCTAAAATAAAATGTGCGCGACGTCTTTTGTTTTTAGAAGTTCAGAGGGTAGGGTGTGAAGAGCACATATGTGTGTGACGTCTACCTGTAGATAGACGGTGGGTGCGAGAGGACTCAGGAGGGTGCGTGTGCGTGAGAGAGAGGGAGGAACGTATCAATGCAATGCATGTGTCCGTAAATCATTATCCAACAAACGTTCGCCACAAGCCTTTTCCTCACGAACGCCGTAAGAACCGTTAGATCGGCGTCCGACAATGTTAGTTTTGCCATGTCATTTAAAAGAACAGCCACTCCTCCTACACACAAATCTTCCATGTGAGTGTTAGCAATTGTCATATGCTCCCTCCATTCCAAAATGCAATGCATATTGCTTTATAGAAATTTGAACCTCACAAACTTTTACCGAGTTTTTGTGTGTTGGAGATATGCCCTAGAGGCAATCATGTATGATGATATTTCCTATGTGTTTATGAATAAAGATAGTACTTGGACATTATCAATGTTGTGTATCAGCAAGTACGTGACTTGTTTGTGGGACTATGCATTGTATGATGACTGTCCTAAAAGGTCCCTAGTGGAAAGAGCTGTGTGGACGCACAGCCAACTAGACTAGCATATGACACGGTCGATGGCTTGGTCTCACTAGCCATGGAGCATTGGATGCTAACCGGATAATATGGACTTGGAAGGATCTGGTCAGATTCGACGTAGTCGGATCCGAGTCGAGATAAGGTCCAAGTCGGACAAACCCAACTATGAGACGCAGCGATATGTCATCTGTGAGTCTCTAGTACAACATATGTTCTATGTCCTAAGACCTGAGCTCACACATGTACTCGGGATGGTGACAGACTTGCTTTGGGCCGACCAAACGCTACTCCGTAACTGGGTAGTTATAAAGGTAGGTTTCGGGTTTGTCCAGAACCATGCTACGAGACGTGGTCGAGCAACATGGGGTTTGTCCCTCCGACTAGGAGAGATATACTCTGGGCCCCTCGTGTGATCCGACCAGGATAAGCATGGCCATGCGACAAGGATTATGAGATAATCTGGTTTGTGGTTGGCATCACTGGAACGAGAAAGAGGTCGGGCTAGCACAAGGATGACAGACTCGCCTTGAGCTCGAGAACATATATCGTGTGGCAAAAGGAATGGAAGTGTGATGTACAGGTTCGCTAACCAGCTTCATAGTCTGCTTGGTGTTCGGCATGCCTTGCTAGAGGCCGCTACCAACCATGCAGTTCAGAGGTGATCCGAACTGCGACCAAGCCGACTTGAACCTAAGGGGCCGCGCGCTTAAGGGAAGGAACCTACGAGGTCGGATCCGAGGACACTGGTAGGATGTGATCCGAACTGTATTCAGATTGTGGCCGAGTAGACTTATGGGCTTTAGGGTCGGTGCGAGGCCCAAGTGTTGAGCCTGCAACGGACGCCTATATGTAGTGGAGGTGCCGCACACTCACGCGGTTGATCGCTTCGGCGCTGTCACTAGGGTTTGCATGTGTTGTGAATAGACACCTCTACTCGCTGCCGATTGTGTGATCAGACCTAGCAGTTCGCCGCACGATGTTCCTCCTACACGCACGGATACCGTTAGAGGCGGTGCACTTGCGCCGCTCTGGCGAACCTGTATGTAGGAACCGACCACCGATTGTACGAGGGAGATCGGATGAGGAGGAGACGATCCACGTGGACGCGCTGCCCCAACTCTTCTTCCACTGCACGGCACTGCGCGTCTAGTGGTAACAAACTGTGATCCATCTCCCGTAGGATGTTCTTGGTTGTTCTGCGCGTAGGAAATTTTAATTTGCAGTCGACACACACTACCGTAGATCCCAACAGTGGTATTAGAGCCTCTGTTATAGGATTTGGATTCAGATCATATGCATATTAGATATGTGGAGGCAATAGATGAGATCTGTTGGCATTGATAAGAATGGCTGTGTGCACGGTTGATGAGATCAACTGCACATGGGGATCGATGTGGCTATGTTTTCTGTTGATTGGGATCGATGAGGTCATGACACGATCTACCCCTACCGGTCGGTTATCCGCCATTGGGGTTAATAGTGAAATGTAAATCCAAATCGGATTCGCGATGATCGATGAGATCGGTCAGATCAGAGAATTCGACGTGACGGAGTTCAAATGTGATCTGTGATTTCTGGGACCGCTGTGTGTGTAGCGCCTTGTATTTCGTACACGATCACTCAAACCGGTAGAATACGATTCTATGCATAACTTTATTTTGCAGGGTTTGATGTGAATAGTATGGCTCATGTGTATGTGATGCATGTGTGTAAATTATACATGGCCTGCGTGTCATGTTTGTCAGCCGATAGGAGCGAAAGTGCTGTCATTATATTGTACAATGACCTGCGTGTCGACTTGTGACTCTATGTAAAATTCAGTTGTAGTAGTTGGATAATAGAGATCAGGTTGGTGGCTTGGCGTCCCGGCGTGACAAACAAGATGGAGTTTCTAGATGGTCCTCGGAGTTGGAGCCGACCTGGAAGAACATCCATGAAGGAGCCATACTATTTCACAACATGTATTTATTTGTGATTGTTATGCTTCCTTGTTTTCTATGCATGTTAGAATGGTAGAAAGATCCCTCATGAATATCAAGCGAATTGCCAACCCCGATGTTGCACCTTCGCACGTCAAGTACGTCTAGTAGTGGGCTCATAAAATTGGGGTGCTGCTATCCTTGAACTGAAGGGTTCGTGTCGGATAGGGACATGCACTGCATTAGGTTGACTTGACAAGGCTATCAAAACGGTTTTGGGCCTTGTGGCAAAAGAGGTCGGGAGCCGGGGTATGAGATACCTACCCGACCGACAGGAGTCGTATAGAGATAGGATTAGCAAGGAGTTGCTTACCAGATAGGCATGTTGTCTAGCAGTGATGCTAAAGCTCAGTAGTTGCATGTGCTAGTCGGATCCTGAATCACTGAGAGTTTGCGGAGGGATGCTGACTTCAGTGGGAGTATTTCTGTTTAAGGCTAGAATTACTCTACATAAACACATTGCTTAGTGATTGCATATTTTTCTGTTGTAGATCAATGGCACCACCTTCTCAACCCAACTTTGCATTGAAATCAATTCTGGAAAAGGATAAACTGAATGGAACAAACTTTACTACCTGGTATAGAAATTTGAGAATTGTTCTCAAGCATGATAAAAAGGAACATGTTCTAGAGGATCCGCTTCTAGAGGAACCTGCCGATAATGCTAGTACCACAACCAAGAATGCCTACCAGAAACTCGTTGATGAATCAAACGAGATCAGCTACCTCTTGCTGGCTTGTATGGAGCCCGATTTGCAGCAGCATTTCGAAGATGTTGGGGCTTTCGATATGATCGAGAGTCTCCAGAGCATGTTTCAGGTGCAGGCTAGGACCGAAAGGTTCAACGTCTGGCGATCCTTGATGGATTGTAAGTTGAAGGAAGGTGATCCACTGAGCCCGCATGTGATCAAGATGATCGGATATGTGCAAGCTTTGGATCGGTTGGGCTTCCCGCTCTTGGATGAGCTGGCTACTAATGCAGTTCTGGGTTCTCTTCTGCCCAGCTATGGGACGTTCATCTCGAACTATCATATGCATGGCATGGATAAGAAGCTCACTGAATTGCACGAGATGCTCAAAGTGGCAGAGTAGGATATTAAGAAAGGCACGCATCAAGTGTTGATGGTGTAGAAATCGGCTAAGTTCAAGAAGAGTTGGTCTAAGAAGAAGGCTAAGGCAAAGGGCACGGAGATGGTAACCTCCACCGCTGCGCCGAAGTCTGGACCGGACTCAAATACCATTTGCTATCATTGTAAGGAAACTGGTCACTGGAAGAGGAACTGTAGCAAGTGGCTTGCAGAGCATGGCAAGAAGGCCGAGAATGCTGCTTCAGGCAAAGGTACAGTTGTTGCATATGTTATAGACATTTACCTTGCTGACATACCTAGTAGCTCTTGGATATTTGATACCGGATTGGTTGTTCATATTTGCAACTCGATGCAGGGGCTGGTAAAAACTAGGCATGTGGCACAAGCGGAGATTGACATCAGGGTCGGCAACAAAGCAAGAGTTGCTGCGTTGGAGGTCGGCACGATGCAGCTCCAGCTTCCTTCTGGATTTATTTTGGAATTGAATAATTGTTATTACATTCCTGCACTTAGTCGGAACATTATTTCTGCCTCATGTTTGACGAGTCAGGGTTATGAATTCAATTTAAAGGACAATGGTTGTTCGATTTATTTGAATGGTATGTTCCACGGCTATGCACCCATTCTTGATTGGTTATTTATATTAAATCTAGAACAAGAACCGGTCTATAACGTGAATGTCAAGAGGCATAAGCCCAATGAGATAAATCCGACATACTTCTGGCATTGCCGGCTTGGACACATTATTCTGAAACACATGAAGAAGCTCCATGATGATGGACTCCTAACTTCGACCGACTTTGGGTCGTTCGAGACATGCGAATCATGCTTGCTCGGCAAGATGACTAAGTCTCCTTTCGCAAAGAGTTGCGAGAGGGCATCCGAGCTATTGGAACTGATACACAGTGATGTGTGTGGACCAATGTGCACAACTACCAGAGGTGGCTATCAGTACTTCGTGACTTTTACCGATGACTTGAGTAGATATGGATATATCTATTTGATGAGGCACACGTCAGAGACTTTTGAAAAGTTCAAAGAGTTTCAAAACGAGGTGGAGAATCAGCTCGGCAAGACTATAAAACTTCTATGATCTGATCATGGAGGTGAGTACATGAGCTAGGAGTTTGATGATCATCTGAAAAGCAGAGGTATAGTACCTCAGCTCACACCTCCGGGTACGCCATAGAGAAATGGTGTATCAGAACGGAGGAATCGCACCTTGTTGGACATGGTTCGATCTATGATGAGCAAGTCGGATTTACCCTTGTCATTCTGGGGATACGCTCTAGAAACTGCCGCTTTCACACTTAACAGGGTACCATCAAAATCCGTAGACAAGACACCACATGAGATGTGGATCGGCAAGAGTCCTAGTTTGTCTTTTCTAAAGATTTGGGGTTGTGAAGCATTTGTCAAGAAACTTATGTCAGACAAGCTTACACCCAAGTCGGATAAATGCATATTCGTGGGATATCCGAGGGAAACCTTGGGATATAACTTCTACAACCGGGAAGAGAACAAAGTGTTTGTTGCTCGGAATGGGGTTTTCCTTGAGAAAGAGTTTCTCGGTCGGGAGGCCAGTGGGAGGATGGTCCGACTCGAAGAAATTCGAGGACCAGTCAGGGACGGCTCGGCTGGTGATGAGATCATACCGGAGTTAGTCAGGGAACCCGTAGTGGAAGCGGCACCGGAACCACAGAGGTCGGAAAGATTGCGCAGAGTGCGTGATGTGTTGTTGCTAGAAAGCGATGAGCCGGCCACATATGCGGAAGCGATGGTGAGCCCAGATTCCGAGGCATGGCTGGAGGCCATGAGATCCGAGTTAAATTCCATGGATGGGAATCAAGTTTGGGACTTGGTTGATCCGCCACCTGGCGTAACGGCCATTGGTTGCAAATGGGTCTTTAAGAAGAAAACCAATGTGGATGGAAATATTCAGATCCACAAAGCTCGGCTTGTCGCTAAGGGTTATGGACAAGTTCAAGGAATTGACTACGACGAGACTTACTTGCCGGTAGCGATGCTGAAGTCGGTGAGTATCGTACTAGCTATAGCTGGATATTTCGAATACGAGATATGGCAGATGGATGTCAAGACGGCTTTCCTTCACGGAAATTTAACCGAGGATGTGTATATGATACAACCCGAGGGTTTTGTCAATCCGACTAGCACTAGTAAGGTATGCAAGCTCAAGAGATCCATTTATGGGTTGAGGCAAGCATCTCGGAGCTGGAACATTCGTTTTGATGAGGTCATCACTGGTTTCGGCTTCATCAAAAGCGAAGAGGACTCTTTTTTATACAAGAAGTTAAGTGGGAGCTCGATAGTGTTTTTGATCTTGTATGTGGATGACATACTACTGATCGGAAATGATATTTCGATGCTGAACTCGGTTAAGTAGTCATTGAATGGCAAGTTTTCGATGAAGGACCTTGGTGAGGCAATGTACATTTTAGGCATTAAGATCTATAGAGATAGATCAAGGAGGCTGCTCGGCTTAAGCCAGAGCACGTACATAGATAAAGTATTGAAGCAGTTCAAGATGAGTGAGGCAAGGAAAGGGTTCTTGCCAATCTCACATGGTATAAGGCTAAGCGAGACTCAGAGTCCTTCGACATCTGATGAGCGAAGCAGGATGACTAGGATTCCATATGCCTCGGCAATCGGATCCGTCATGTATGCCATGATATGTACGCGGCCCGATGTTGCTTTTGCAATAAGCCTAACAAGTAGATACCAGGCCAACCCAGGTGAGAGTCACTAGGCAGTGGTAAAGACTATTTTGAAGTACCTGAAAAGGACTAAAGACATGTTCCTACTTTAGGAAGAGCTGATCATAAGGGGTTACGCCGATGCTAGTTTCCAAACCGACAGAGATGATTGTCGATCACAGTCCGAATTCGTGTATGTCATGAATGGAGGAGCAGTGAGCTGGATGAGTTCCAAGCAAGATACGGTGGCCGATTCTACTACAGAAGCCGAATACATTGCGGCTTGTGAAGCTGTAAAGGAAGGTGTTTGGATCCGGAACTTTCTGGATGATCTTGGTATTTTCCCAGCCTCGGTAAAACCGTTGGACCTTTATTGTGATAATTCTGGTGCCATCGCACAAGCCAAGGAGCCGAGGAATCACCACAAGGTCAGACACATAGATCGAAAATATCACCTGATACGAACAATTGTAAAGAGTGGTGATGTAGAGTTATGCAAAATTCACACAGATGCAAATGTTGCGGATCTGTTGAATAAGCCGCTTCCACAACCCAAGCATGAGGGGCACGTTAGAGCTATGGGCATTTGATGTCTATTTGATTGACTCTAGTGCAAGTGGGAGACTGTTGGAGATATGCCCTAGAGGCAATCATGTATGATGATATTTCCTATGTGTTTATGAATAAAGATAGTACTTGGACATTATCAATGTTGTGTATCAGCAAGTACATGACTTGTTTGTGGGACTATGCATTGTATGATGACTGTCCTAAAAGGTCCCTAGTGGAAACAGCTGTGTGGACGCACAACCAACTATAGTAGCATATGACACGGTCGATGGCTTGGTCTCACTAGCCATGGAGCATTGGATGCTAACCGGATAATATGGACTTGGAAGGATTTGGTCGGAATTGACGTAGTTGGATCCGAGTCGAGATAAGGTCCAAGTCGGACAAACCCAACTATGAGACGCAGCGATATGTCATCTGTGAGTCTCTAGTACAACATATGTTCTATGTCCTAAGACCTGAGCTCACACATGTACTCGGGATGGTGACAGACTTGCTTTGGGCCGACCAAACGCTACTCCGTAACTGGGTAGTTATAAAGGTAGGTTTCGGGTTTGTCCAGAACTATGCTGCGAGACGTGGTCGAGCAACATGGGGTTTGTCCCTCCGATCAGGAGAGATATACTTTGGGCCCCTCGTGTGATCCGACCAGGATAAGCATGGCCATGCGACAAAGATTATGAGATAATCTGGTTTGTGGTTGGCATCACTGGAACGAGAAAGAGGTCGGGCTAGCACAAGGATGACAGACTCGCCTTGAGCTCGACAACATATATCATGTGGCTAAAGGAATGGAAGTGTGATGTACAGGTTCGCTAACCAGCTTCATAGTCTGCTTGGTGTTCGGCATGCCTTGCTAGAGGCCGCTACCAACCATGCAGTTCAGAGGTGATCCGAACTGCGACCAAGCCGACTTGAACCTAAGGGGTCGCGCGCTTAAGGGAAGGAACCTACGAGGTCGGATCCGAGGACACTGGTCGGATGTGATCCGAACTGTATTCAGATTGTGGCCAAGTAGAGTTATGGGCTTTAGGGTCGGTGCGAGGCCCAAGTGTTGAGCCTGCAACGGACGCCTATATGTAGTGAAGGTGCCACACACTCACGCGGTTGATCGCTTCGGCGCTGTCACTAGGGTTTGCATGTGTTGCGAATAGACACCTCCACTCGCCGCCGGTTGTGTGATCGGACCTAGCAGTCTGCTGCACGACGTTCCTCCTGCACGCGCGGATACCGTTAGAGGCGGTGCACTTGCGCCGCTCCGGCGAACCTGTATGTGGGAACCGACCACCGATTGTACGAGGGAGATCGGACGAGGAGGAGACGATCCACGCGGACGCGCTGCCCCAACTCTTCTTCCGCTGCACGGCACTGCGCGTCTAGTGGTAACGAACTATGATCCATCTCCCGTAGCATGTTCTTGGTTGTTCTGCGCGTAGGAAATTTTAATTTGCAGTTGACACACCCTACCGTAGATCCCAACATTGTGTACTAAATTGCACATGTAGAATACCCTATATATATCATTTAATTCATCTTCGAGAGGTAACTACAAAGATGGGGGAGGAGTCTACAAAGAAAGACCATCGTATCACCTGCAGCAATTTCAACCATCCTTTGGTGTGGAGGAATATCATAGGAACTCTATATGATATGATTTTTATAGGATTTTTTTCCTTTAGAGCCATTTGGTTCATAGGAATAGATTCATATACTCCACATTTCAAAGGAAATAAACATGATATAATTTCTATATCTTTAGAGCCACTTGGTTCATATGAATGGATTCCTATACTCCCATTATTTGAAAGGAAAATAAACATTAGGGTATATTCAATAGAAAAGTTCCTATGATATGAACCAAATTACATCTCTTTTCTAATCCCTCCTCATAGGAATTGAGATACATGTCATCTCTAGATTCAATAGAAAAGTTCCTATGATGTCAACCAAATGACATCTCTTTTCCAATCCCTACTCATAGGAATTGAGATACTCCATGTCATCTCTTTCCCTACAACTTCCATGTATATATCTTATATTCCTAATTAGCTAGTACAACCCACTAGTAGCTTTTTTCCAAGACATGCAACTATGGCACAAGAATTATATAGTGTGCGAATAACTTGAAAGATGGTCGCTGGATGAAGCTAATCCGACAGTGTAGAGATGGCAAATCCAAGCACTACTAGCCGTTGGATATCATCAACATTCCACCAGATCTGCCACATGTACAATTTAGAAGACTCCATGGTTGAACTTAATCATAATGCACAAACCTCAAAACACAAGCACTTCTCCATTGTTCTAGAATCTTCCGTATCATAATTGATTTTTTTTCTAAATGAATTGCCATTATTTGTTTTTTACTTTATGCTTTACAATGCACAACCCCATGAATCTTAACATTTTTATAAAACTAATTGATTCTGAATGAGATGAACTATAAGAACTAAACGAACATCTACATCATGCATATATGACTCAAAGCTTTACATGCTATAGTGTGTATTTATTCATAATTTGGTTTCGAAATCTCATGCGTTCAATGCATGTGTACCTTACTAGTTTTGAGTAGAGTAGCAAATTTCACGTGGCCCCGTGTATATAAAATGCAGGGCCCATGCTGCCTTGTTCCCCTAAAACCAAGCGGCCCACACATATTTGAGGCGTCGACTCGAACTCAATCAATCTTCCGTTCACTACAACGTGGCCCCGCACGCCCTAGTAGTACTCCTACAAACCCTACCGCCGCACGCATGATCGGTTTTCTTCAAGAGGACGAGGGAGAAGCCGATTTTTAGTGGAGGCGCTTTCAAAAAAATGATCTGTAGTGGAGACCCCTACCCTAAGGTGCCCTAGGTAGCTGCCGCATGCATCATTGGTTTTCTCTTTTCTTTATGCTGTTGCGCGCTAGAGTGAAATGATGGTTGCTTTGTCCGTCTAGCTTAGTGCGAGAAAGGTGGGGCTTTGTGATTTGACCCCCCATCGCTCATTTTCTACTACTGCGGCACTACGACCCGGGTGCCTCCAATTCCAACCGCTGCTCCGAACTTTAATTTGCTGCAACGCACGTGGAACAAGAGGGTGGATGAGCCACATGTCGGCCAAAGGGGTCCTGTTAAGTGTGTCGCAATTTCGTGTGCGGACTGACCCTGCTTGAGTCGCTACGCCAACACGACAGGTGCAACCTACCACTTGGTTTTGCTCCTTGGTGAATCCCGACTATATTGATCTAAAAAGATACGTACTGAACTACTCTCTCTATCTCGTTTTTTTAGACGTCTCGGTTTATAGGGCGTGCATGTAGTTCTAGGTCATCCATTTGACTAACTAAATCTGAGTTACCATGTCATAAAAAGTATATCATTGGATTATTAAGAGGATGTAGTTTCTAAACATATATTGTTCATCACATATATAGCCAGTTAAATTCTCAACCTAGAATGACGTGCATGCCATGTAAACCGATACGGAGGAAATATAGTAGTAAAAATGAGGTGATTTTATCGAGCGATCAGCGAGGGAGCATGGCCCGTCATGCGGTCCCACGTGTCATGATGTACCAAGGCGATGCGCGTGTCCCTCTTGACGCAGAAGCAATACTACGTGGTTTGAGATGATGGCGAACCGAAGTGTATAATAATGGTTGCTTTGTCTGTCTGGGAAGGTGTGGCATTGTGATTTGACGTCTCATTGCTCATTACTACTACTACTGGGGCGGTACGACTGGGGTCGTCCCCCTGCTGTTCTGCACTGTTATTTGGTGCTTGACACATCGACCCGGTTGCTATATGTCCCACATGTTGGCGACGGGAGTACATAATTCATGAAAGCGAGCATCGACGGAGGAGTACAAGACACGGCTTGGGTTTTTGCTGCTTCGCGCGATCCATCGATACAAACCCAGACTAAAAAAGAGGCGAGGGCAGGTCTTTTCCCGCGCGACAGGCAGGGGAGTTTGGCATAGTCTGTTCGAGGCAAGGAGGCAAAAAGGGAAACAAGGAAATAAAGGTCGAGCGACTTAGTTTTGGGAAAATCTGATTTTACGGAGTACGTACCCACTAGGGTTTATAGGGCTCATCTACAAAACATTTGTTTTTCCGTTTTATAAGTCTCAATTCTATTAGTAGTAGTAGTAGTACCATCACATGTTGGATTTCGAGGTGCGTTAGATCACCCGATGCAAGCAGTGTCAAGGGAAAACCCACCAATGCATGTTGAAGTTCATGGAAATTTAGTGGTCATTCATGCATTCATTCTAATTAATGCCTCGATATACATAACTTCTTGAGAAAAACGAGTGTACTAATTACTTGTGCAAACTAGGAGTACGAAATTAATTCGACCACCCACTGTCTAACTTGGTTGGAGAGATTTTGAAATTGAGCCATAAACTGGAAAGGAGGGAGTAGTAACTTTTTTCTCGATTACTATTTGTGGCCTTGTATAGATGCAAAATGTATTTTTTATAGTGGCCTTGTATAAGAGGGTGCTTGGATCCAAGGGACTTATTTTAGTCTGACTAAAAATAGTCTCTTTAAGAGGCTAAAATTTCAAGCACCCCTGACTAAAGAGGGGCTAAAACTAGTCTTGAGACTAATTTTTTTTAGTCAGGGGTACCCCTACTAAAATGTGCATTAGTCCTCTCTCTCCTCATTTAACTCCTCTCCTTTAACACAGGCGAGTTCTGGATTGGAGGGTTTGGAGGATAATAAATGCTCATTAACTTGATTTTAGTCTCTTTAGTATTGGATCCAAGCATGGGCGAGGCTAGCAAGTTTTAGTCCCACTACTTTTAGTCCTGAGACTAAAACATATCCAAGCACCCTCTAAGTAAATGGAGGGAGTACTAAAGGACATATATATTCCAAACAATATGGTAATCTCTCTAACCAAGGTAGGGACAAGGAGTAAACGGAGGAGGTACTACTTCCTCCGTCTAGGTGTGTAAGTATCTTATGTTGTGCATCACGACCAAGGCGGAGAGGAAAACAAGAAAACTTAATGTCTTTTTGCTAATTAATAGCATTGCATGCAATGAACTAACCACTACATGTTATGTTTGGTAGTCTCAAGTCATTGAAAGCATGCACGGCCCACATATCTTATTGGTTGATATGCCACAAAACAAGAAACGAGGAGGGAGTTATAGTACGGTGCCTAAGTGTTTTGGGATTATTTGGTTTTCGTAAGGTGACTTACGCACCTAGACGGAGGGAGTAGTAAAATTTTCTCCTCGTCTTGTGAGCCACCGCGCGCGTGTGCGAGGGAGCAGGCGTAAGGCGTAGTAAGCAAGCTTCACCTCATCCTGCGAGCCACCGCACCCGTGGGCGGGGGAGACGGCGTACTAAGCAAGCTTCTCCTCGTTCTGCGAGTTGACAGGACACATCAAAAGTACTCCAGTGTATAGAGCCTTGCCTCTAAGGTAGGCCCCACATGGTTTGCCTCTTTTTTAACATAACGCGTCAAGTCGCAATTTGTTTGTTCACCCGTGGTAGATGATCCTCCCTCCATCTAGTGGACAACCAGTACACATGTCAAGTTACCACGTGGGCTGCCTTTTCGTACAGAAATGAGCTCCATCGTGTACCTGCGCGGGTGTGGTTGGGAAAGAGACGGGAGTACGTGCGCCGTGCGTGCACCTCTTCTCTTCGTGCACGTCCCCCACCTACGTGGGTGTGTGTGAGAGGGACTATAGAGATACAAACCTAGACATACCGTCCATCCCCATGCCTCCTCCCAGTCCAACCACCAGTCACCACCATGCCCCACTCCTCCTCACCTTATCTCTCATCTTTCTCCCTTCATTTTTATATACAAGGCCACTATCAAAATTACAATTTGCAGATATACAAGGCCACTAACACTAATCAATGCAATATTAATGGTTTTTGCCTTGTAGTACTACTAGCAAAGGAGGACATTAATTATCCCTTGCATGCATGCGGGAGTGTGAGCATTGGCTTGATGTGCATGAAAGAGAAGAATACACATTAATTTACACGGCAAACAAGGAAACAAGGTGGCTTGCAACATTGAGTTAGAAGACATTAATTTTTGCCTTGGTAGCTGTAATATGGGTTTGTGGCCTTGTATACAAAAATGGAGTCCGATAAAATTCTCGAGATACCATTTATCCGATAAAATTCTCGAGCAATCATTGGTTTTTACAAAATGGGATTACTCCAGCATGGGTTAATCACAACAGGTGTTTGTAAAAAAATGCATCTTGATGTTCCGTGCAATGCATGAGCATCTTGCTAGTCCATGAAAACAACACATGGCAAAATTCCACAGCGAACAAGGGATTGGAATCTGTTGGGAGGGGCTGTTTGGATCTTCCCCGGGGTAGCCAAAATATTGGCGACCCTTTTGTCCATCGGTGCCTTTGCCACCGATGAATGAGGAATGGCTCGGGTTCTCATGCATCCTCCAGCATGCACGTTGGAGTCGAGCTCGCATGAGCTGTGTTCTTTTTGTCCCACCATGCCGCTTGAGCCGCCCGCAAACCGACCAGCGACCCGCAAATTACGCCATCCAACCATAGCCGCACACATTATGACAGCAAGTCAACAAACCAGACGAAATTCACGCAAACATGGCGATATTTCATATAAACAACAACGGAAATCATGTAAGATACCGGATTTTCATACAAACATGACGGATTTCATTACATTCAAATGAATTACGTGGTGCTAGTTCTAGACAACACAGGTATATAATACCTGGCCTAAATGGTCGCCCGCCGATCAATTTGTGTTCCTCATGTCCGGCAGCACGATCACCGGACTGCCGGGAGCCCCGGAAGTATATGCAGGGTCGACGAAGGTCCTCGCAAGAAAAGGATCCGGCAAGACACCTGCTGTGTACACCGGCGTCGCCTCCGTGGTGGCCTTCATGGGACTCAAGCGGCGGCGGCCTCCCGTGTTCTACTTCTCCTTGATGATGGCGGCGGACGCGGAGGCGCTCGCCACCGACTCGTCGCTCTCCGTGCACCCGGCTTCCGTCGCTGCTTGCATGGCGCGGCGCCGGCATGGGAATCTCGGCCACAAAAACGGGAAATGCAGTACAAGGCGGCAGCGTGGACGGCAGCAATGACGCCCCGTGCGCTGCTCCTTGTCGAGCTGGTCTGGAGCAGCGAGTTGCTGAACCACGCGCCGGCTTGGGGCGGCAACTGGCTCCGTCGGGCGAGGGGAGGGAGGTGGATCAGCAAGCTGCATAGCTCGTATCCGACGGGCTCGGCAGGCCACCCAACCGGCTTGGATGCGGAATAACTACTCTTTGTTAGCCATGCTAAGAGTGGACAAAATGGTGAAGGAGGAGATAGGGGAGCGGCGAAGGTGTGTGATTCTTGGCCGGCATTTGGCCTCGTTTAAATAGGAGATTAAATAGACGGTGGACGGGAGGAGCTCGGCCGATGTTGCGCTTAATGCCGGCCCGGTCATGAATGGACGTGTGTCCAGAGTGGGTTTCTCGGCTTCCACACTGGCGGGTTTCATGGAGGCGTTTGAATGCGGCAAGGAGGCGTGTTCAGCCGGGCGTGCAGCGAGTGGCACCCTTGACTCTGATGTAGGACAGCGCGCTATTCTTCCACTGACGTGTGGGCTCTTTGGGCACATGGCCTGCATGTCGGTGACCCAACGTAGGTAGCGCACAACAGAGGAACCTTTGGTGGGCCAGGGCGGTCAGAAGCGGGCATTTCATAAACCGATGATTGTTCATTGAGTGTGACATCATCATTTTCATCTAGATAAGCCTACTATGTTGATTGCCCGTTCAATACATTGTGATTCATAAAGACCGCTACAAACATCAATGTTCTGCTTATCACAAATAAGATTGATTAATACCCGTAGCCATCCATGTCCTTAACAAAGGGTGCATGCACGTATAGGTTGAGCGTGTGTCTTGCATCGTGTGCTGTGTGCATGCAGGTGTGCGAGTGTTGCGTGCGTGCAAGGGTACGTTTCAGTGTTGCATGCATGTGCGCGTACGTGCGTGTGTTCGTGTGTGCATGTGTACGCGTTAGTGTTGCACGCCTGCGTGCGTGCGTGTGTTCGTTATGTGTACGTGTCAGTGTTGCACGCCTGCATGCGTGCGTGTCTTGCGTGCGTGCATGTGTACGTGCGGAGTGAGGCTACACATCAGTCGACTGACTTTTTCATCTCTGGTCATTAGATTTTCCAGCCGTTGGATATGAAATCAAGGGCCTGCTGTTTATCATCAAACTCCACCCCCTGAGCCGCCAGCCACCACCGGCTGAACCGCCGGCCCCCGCCGCCCGCGGCCGACCCGCGCCGCCCCGCCCTCCCCGAAACCACTCCTCACCGCCGGTCTGCCGCCGCACCGGCCATCCCTCTAGGTCCCCCGCGCCGAGCTTTTTCTCCGGCGATCCCCACCCCACCGCCCAATCAACGCCCCCCCACCGCCGGCGACTGCCAACCAGAGGTCTCACGACTTCGAGTACCCACCGACCACTAATTTATTACCATTTATGTCCTTCATATACATGCTGACGAGTGGGCCCTATGGTAATGTGCGCTACTGAATGTGGACTGCTTGACTGGTCAATTGATCGTGTCATCAACAAATTACAGAGTTGTATGGTGAGCCAGTGACCGTATGATCACCCTAAAATGTATTTTATTAACACGGTACACACTCAAACTACCATGTCTTTCTTTCATATACGGGCTGACAGGTGGGCCCCATGGTTACGCGCCCCGATGGTGCAACACTAGTTGTGCCACGTGGAACGTTTGACTGGTTAATTGATTGTGTCATCAACAAAATACGGAGTTATACGGGTGAGCCAGTGACCGTATAATCATGACATGTATTTTTTTAACACGGTATAGATGCAAGGGCTTATATATACATGCAAGCACTCACCGCTATAAGCGCACACACGTAGACCCTACACATACGAGCACCTTCGAGAGAGTGGGCCAGCATATGATCTTGAGATTTTACGAAGTCACCATAGGTGCCTCGTAGTCGAGTGGAACGTCTCCTCCCACTAAATGCACATCGCCGGAAAATACTGAAATTAACCCAGGATAAATGCGAGCACCGGGACTTTGACCCCGGTGGGCTCGAGAAACCACTGTCCTCCTAACCATCGAACCACATGTTGGTTAGCACGACAAAATGTATGTGCTGACCGTGATGAGCTTATTCTGAAGTCTAGTGACCATATCGTGCTTTCGCTTCAAATACATTGACCGTAAGTGTCGTCAACAAAATACAGAGCACGCATCAAATGCAAGGTCCGTCAGTGTCATCAAGAAAATACATAGACGTATCGTGAGCTATATACCGTATGATCACCACAAGAATGTATACAGTGACCGTAATGAGCATATTCTGAACTCCAGTGACCGTATAGTTCTTTAGCTTGAAATACAGTGGCCGTCATGCGTGAATGTGTCGTGGGCATGCATACTTTTAGAGGGCCGAGAGATAGTTTGTGTGAGTACGTGAAAGTGGTGTAGAAAGAGGGGATGTATGATGAAGATAAGGAGAGATATGCCCTTCGTTTCTCTTTCCCGTGACTAATATTTTAGGATAATATATAAACATTCACATTGCAGAACAAATATTTTTGGATGCTCCATGCAATTAACTTTCATGTATAACATTATACTATTGTATATGCTTATTTTCTTAGTGGCTGATTGCGTGTGTGGTGTGGTGGGCACATCATTTCTAGTTGTGGTGGGTCAACATGAGGACTCATGGGTTGGTTCCATCCAGTGCCACATAGGTTGGATCGAGACGCGTTATACGAAGACCCATGTGGAGGACTCGGCGTACAACACGAAGCTAGCTACCAGAGTCGCGGAGGACTCTATCTCCACTGGTGATAAGCTGACTATATATGATTTGTAACCCTAGGCCCCGAGTATGTTGTAGAAGCTTGGGGGCTAGTTCGTCGATAGTATACACACACACACAATGCCTGGTATTCATGTGTACTTTGTACACACCCCTATCACTAATTTACAGTACCATGAGGAGGCTTTTTCCCCAACTGCAAGGGTCCGAACTAGGGTAAAACTTTGCCTCGTATTACCATCCAGCCTCACAGTCAGGGATATCCTACCGAATGATATGATGGAATCATACCTGCCAACTACTAAGAGAGAGGTGCGTTTGGGGGGGGGCAATGTGTGCGAGAGAGGCCTAAAGATAATGTGCATGCGGGAGACACATAGGCACATATATGTGCCTATAGAGGGCTAGTAGAGACCGTGCATGTGTATATATATGCATGTGAGAAAAATACTGTTTTCCAACTAAGATTAGTGAAAAGAGTGGTACATAGTAGTCAGAAAGAGGGAGAGAGAGATACAGAGAGAGCATGTGCGTGAGACTCCCTGACACCCCAAGCGAGATTGTGAGCATGTGTGAAAGAGAAATGCTGATGCATATAAAGTGTGTGCATTTATGTGGTAGATAGAGAGAGATATAGCGCGTTTGTGAGAACGGGCCGAGGCATAGTGCATCTACGTGTAAAAGGCGGTTCTACGCATTAAATTAAAATATAAATGGCATTATTAATTTTGGATGAGATCATGAATTTTGCAAATTGCGTATGGACGAAAATCGGTCTATCAAACACCCATACTCTATTGAATTCTAGTATGTGCATGTGTTTATTTCATATTATCGATCCATAGAGTGAGAGCGGTTTGAAATACAGGAATGGATGCTTTTGCAATTCATATATAAACATTAATTAGTGCACTCCATGTTGTTAGTGTGAAGCACTTTGTACATTTGTCACTTGCATGGATACATTCCAAATTCCTAGCTACGAAATAGAATACATGTCGAATTCAACATAAACGGGGTTTCGAAGATTCGAGTTCATAGGAAGTGCATTCATCTATTTGAACCCGAGATAATGGCATTTGTAAATCAGATGTAAAAGGGGCATCAGTCTTTGCTGTGCGTTTGAACATGCTATATATATTCATACGCATGTCTAACTTTTTTTTGCAACCAAGGAGATTATATCTGGAACCATGCATGAACTGAGGTAAGTTGCATATTTTTTTAATTATACTCGTGTACAATGTGTATTCAAATGTACCACCTCCATTCCAAAATAATCGTAGCTTTAGGATTTTCAAGAGTAAGGATTTGTGAAGTTTCACAAATCCTGAATGTTCAATTCAAGAGAACCGAAAAGGTTAATGCTTATGCTCCCAAATATTGAACGAAGCGCCAAATAGGCCTCCGGTCACCCGAAACCGCGTGAGACTAATGTTTGGTGGTAGGAAATTACTGTCCTGACTCTGGCCCGTGTAGCCTATCGGCCCGATGTCCACCGGGTAGGTTTGTAACTTCACCAAGACGCCAGTCTCAACCGCCTCCGAGAAGCATTCATACGCCGTGGGCGCCTAAACACCCATGCGCTCAGCCGAAATCTATCCCGCCCACATTTGGGACAACAGAGATTACTGTCCTACCCCCAACCCTCAATATGTTCGAAATTTTAGATGGGGGAAAAGTTTGTAACTTTCCCCAAATTTCGAACAAGCGCGTACCAAACCAAAACATTGTTCCCCCTTACTTCCCCACCTCCCTCCGTTTCCCCATTCATAATCCGTGGGCGCCAAAACACCCTCTCCACCAGCCGCGAAACCCCAGCCTCCTCCGTCCTCCCCCCATAGCGCCCAATCCACCGCCGCCCTCCTCCATCACGCCAGAGCCGGTACCCCGACGTCGTCGTCTAACACAACTGCAACCGCAATGCCCTCAAGGACTTAGCAGCTGAAGCCGATGTAGAGCTGCTTCCACAACATCGACGCCGATGTGCGCCATACCATAACTACTCTGACCATGCCATCATGCGCCTCACTGCTGCCGCTCCACTTTCGCAACCGTCCACCGCACCGAAGCTGTTCCCGCTACACCATCATTCACCACCTCGGATCTGCTTCCCCGCCGCTGATAGACGGCCACCGCACCAGACTCAACAACTTGGCCATGGGTTCGTCCAAGGCTGCACCATCCTCCACAACTTCTTGTTTCCAGTGAACCACAAGAAGATCGTTGGAAAAACAAAAGGAGGACACAACACTGCCAGCAGAAAGAGGTACTACTCTTCCTTATTCGTGCAAACCTTACGTCTCTGCTCACACCGTATTCATCCCACGAAAGAAACTAGTTGAGCGCTTCTTACTGCATCTTCTTCGTGATACTAAATGCGCAAGGTTTCCTCCCTTTACTATTTCACCTTTGCTAGAGGTTAGTAGCCCGCCTGGATTTCAATTCAGGGTCAGTCGAAGCGCAATTAAAAGAAGCAGCACCCTCTTAGGCGCGCGGAGCACCTAGTCCGGCTGTTCGCCAGGGAAGCGACGCATCGGTGTCTATCACAGGGGTGTGGGGCGCAGGAGCTGCTTGCGCCCGATTTGGAGGTCGGCGGGGCTTGAATGGATTGCCGGGGGGCGGTGCCAAGCACGGCGGTGCAGTAAGGTCGAGGGGAGGGCGTAGGCAGGGGACTAGGCCGGTGGTCGCTTTCATTTCGAGGAAGATCGTCAACACTGACTGGCTGGAGGAAGATGAAGGCGATCTGCCCGTTCTTTGTACATCGGACGGTGCAGAAAAAATGGACTGACCTATTTGTTTTCAGTCGAATGTTATTTCCATAGAATCTTGTAGTAATTTAGTGTGCCATGCATGTTGCAGAGCTATCATATGTCTCCCGTCATTTATTTCTCACCGACCTGCTACCTACTACCTTTACACTGTACTAATTGTGCACACACTTCACCCATACTCACACTATTGTTTTTTATGCATGGGTATTTCAAACTCTGACGCAGTGTTGATGAATGCTGAAAAGAAAAGACAGAAGTCGCTCCAGTGTAATTCGAAGATAAGCACTAAGCGTTTCAGCGCTCTAAAGGATGCAGTGTCAGTAATTGGAGACGGTAAACGTAGCTTTGCAGTTGATGATCTCAATTGCCACACACAACCATCCCAGGTGCTTGCCTTAACTTCACGCAGTCAAATGTGGTTGCATGTTGCATATGGTGTCTAGCTTGTATTGCTTCCAATTTGGTTAAATTGCATTTGCTTACTTTACACATTATACCTTTGATAATGACATGCCTTCCTGTTTTTGATACATACTCCCTCCATTCGGAATTACTCGTCCAAGAAATGAATGTATCTAGATGTATTTTAGTTGTAGATACATCCATTTTTGTGACAAGTAATTCCAAACGGAGGGAGTACTACATGTGTCTATTAACCATGTTCGTAGATCAAACTAATGCTCTTTTGTATCCCTCGTCAATCACTTATGATGAGACAGTCACCCGGGTGGGTTACTGTGAGACGCCATACTCGTTTAAAGAGTGCAGTGTCATCCTCCCCACATGATTCTCAAAAAACAGCAAGGCTAAATGAAGATAGTCAATGTATCTCTCTAGATGATGACCACAATTCCCCCACACCACCATCATAGGTGCTTTCTCTAACTTCACAGTGTGATATGTGGTTGCATGTTGCATACGGTGTCTGGCTTGTAATGCTTCTAATTAGGGTAAATTGCATCTGCTTAGTTTACACATTATACCTGTGAATATGACATGCCTTCATATTTTTGGTACACACTACATCTATGTGTTAACCTTGTTCTTACATGAAACTACCTCTCTTCTGTATCCTGCATCAATCACTTACGATGAGTCACCTTTATTCGTTGCATATTGCATATTATTTCTAGCCTGTTGCCATGTATTGCTTCTAATTTGGTCAAATACATTTGTTAGGTCACCCTTTTAATTTGGCAGAGTGATATTGGTTTCATCTTTCATATGGTTTCTAGCTTGCATTGATTCTAACAAGTTCAAGCACCTTGTTCTTAGTTTACACTTTATACATCATACTTGTCAATATGTCACGCCATCCTGTTTCTCACACATATTCCATCCTCCTATCATGCGGCTGCCTTACATGAAAGTAGTGTTCGTCAGTATCATGCATCAATGAGTTCTGAAGAGCAAATTTTATTCCTTTTTCTTGTGGGTTTGACTTGACAAGGAAAATCAAGAACGAGGAAGGAAAAGAGTAAGGAAGGCGATGATGGTGGTCCTCTGTAGCAACGTAAATGGAGCATCTGTACCGATTCTCCTTGTACTAATAGTGCGTTACAAGGTCCAAGTCTCCGCTCCCCTACTCCACCATCCAAGGTGCTTGCTCTAACTTGACAGTGTGATATCTGGTTGCATGTTGCATATGGTGTCTAGCTTGTATTGCTCCTAATTAGTGTAAACTGCATCTGCTTAGCTTACACATGATACGTGTGAATATGACATGCTTTCCTGTTTTTGGTACATACTATATCTGTCTATCACACCATGTTCTTACATGAAACTACTCTTCTTGTGTATCCTGCGTCAGTCACTTATGATGGAACACCTTTAAGTTGGCAGTGTGATATTGGTTTGCGTCTTGAATATGATTTCTAGCATGTATTGCTTCTAGTTTGATGAACGCCACCTATGACGAGACAATTTTGACTTGATGGAGTGATAATGATTGCACCTTTCGTATGGTGTCTAGTTTGCATTGCTTCTAATTTGTTGAAGTGCCTTCTGCTTAGTTACCACATCATAGGTGTGAATATGTCAAGCCATCCATTTTTTGTACATATTCCATCCTCGTATCATGAATTTGCCTTTCATCAGAGTAGTGTTCGTCAGTATCATGCATCAATGAGTTCTGAAGAAGAAATTTTATTCCATTTTCCTGTGGGTTTGACTTGACAAGGAAAAATCAAGAAAGAGGAAGGAAAAGAGTAAGGAAGGCGATGATGGTGGTCCTCTGCAGCAACGTAAATGGAGCATCTATACCGATACTCCTTGTACTAATAGTGCATTACAAGGTCCAAGTCTCCGCTCCCCTACTCCAGCATCCAAGGTGCTTGCTCTAACTTGGCAGTGTGATTAATGGTTGCATGTTGCATATGGTTTCTAGCTTGTATTGCTCCTAATTAGTGTAAACTGCATCTGCTTAGCTTACACATGATAAATGTGAATATGACATGCTTTCCTATTTTTGGTACATACTATATCTGTCTATCACACCATGTTCTTACATGAAACTACTCTTCTTGTGTATCCTGCATCAGTCACTTATGATGGAACACCTTTAAGTTGGTAGTGTGATATTGGTTTGCGTCTTGAATATGATTTCTAGCATGTATTTCTTCTAGTTTGATGAACGCCACCTATGATGAGACAGTTTTAACTTGGCAGAGTGATATTGATTGCACCTTTCATATGGTGTCTAGTTTACAGTGCTTCTAATTTGTTGAAGTGCCTTCTGCTTAGTTACCACATCATAGGTGTGAATATGTCAAGCCGTCCATTTTTTCGTACATATTCCATCCTCGTATCATGACTTTGCCTTCCATTAGAGTAGTGTACGTCAGTATCATGCATGAATGAGTTCTGAAGAGGGAATTATATTCCCTTTTCTTGTCGTTTTGACCTCACAATGCAAAATCAATAAAGCTAAAGGAAATTGGTAAGGCATTGGATGATGATGGTCCTTCCGAGCAACTGAAACGGAGGTTCCCTACAGATTCTACTCCACCATCCTCCCAACAAGATTCGCAAGACAATGCAAGGCTAGACAGTCAACGTAGCTGTATAGATGATGAGCACATCTCCCCTACTCCATCATCACAGGTGGTTGGTATAACTTGGCACTATTATATGTGGTTGCATCTTGCATATGATGTCTAGCTTGTATTGCTTCTAACTTTGTTGAATTGCATCTGCTTACTTTACACATAATGCCTGTGAATATGACACGTGTTCCCATTTCTAGAACATACATGCACATGATGAGCACATGTCACAGCCCTAGAATTTGCTTGTAGCTAATTACCCCAGTGAGCATCATGCATCATGTCTAAATTCTGAAAGTTGAATTGAGGTTAGTTGAAACCCTCATAAATCACTTCAAAAATAATCAACATTAAAATCTTTTCAAAGAAGTCCAAGAAAATGTTCCTCCTAGTCTCTGGAAATATTGGCAAGAGGTAAAACTTAAAACAATATTTTTGGAATCTCAGAGATATTTATTTTGGGCCTTTGAATTAATTAAATAACTATTTGCATTGGATATATATTCTTTATATAATTAACATATGTCCAATAATTCTGGAACATTTTATGTGGTTTGGAATATTTTAGTTCTAGTCACATATTTATTTTCAGGATTTTATAAAATGATTTAGTATTTTAACTAAATCAAAACAAAATAACATAAATAGAAAACAGAAACAGAATTCAGAGAAGAGAGAGAAGCCCACCTGGGCCTTACCTGGCGGCCCAAGTGGCCGGCCCGGCCCACCTGGCCCCCTCCCCTGTCATCTTCCTCCTTGCCAGGAGGATGAGCGCGTGGCCGCGGCGCGCTGGCACGCGCCTCGCCAGCTCCTGCTCGCCGTCGAGGGCCTGGACGCCTCCACGAGTGCCACGCCACCTCCCCGACCCCCCTCACACTTCTCCCTCGCTCTCTGGACCTCCCTCCCCCTCGCTCCTCTGATTCCCCCCCCCCATGGCCGAGCATGCCCGTCGCCGCCGCTCGCTGTTGCCACGGCCACTGGCCCTCCCTCGCCCATCCAACATGCTCACGAGCTCCGCCTCATCTGCCTCTTCCTCCTCGACGATTCTCCTGGCCTCGGACGCGCTGCTTCATCGTCACCATCGCCGTTTATGTCGCCAGCTACCGAAGCTCATCGCCGTCGATTCGGGAGCTACCGGACGTCCCCGACCTCGCCCTCGCGCTCGTTGGACTTGCGGTGAGCTCCTCTACCGACCCCCCCTCTCCCATGCCCACTAGCTCATCGTAGCACCCGTTCCCGTCGAGCCCGAGAGCTTGGCTCCGCCGGCCATGCCGCCATCGTGACCACAGCCGCGCAAACTCGCAACCGAACACTCCACCGCACTCGCTGCGTCCCCACGAGGCCAACGCAGCTGCTAGCCGGCCCCCTAGTGCATTGCAGCCTCGTGCCCGCATGTTCCCGAACTCCGGCCGCCGCCGAGGTCGACCCGTGCTCAACTCCGGCCACCTCGCGGCCTCCCGTCCGTTCCTTTGGATGCGGACGAGCAAGAGCTCCTCCCTAGTGCCCCTAGCGCGCCAAACCACCGCCCGTAGCGCAATCCCGAGCCGCGCCGCCGTTGTTTTGCTCGCCACCGGCGAAACTCCGGCGACTGCCGACGTGTCTGTCGTTAGGATTAACCCCCCCACCTAATTACCACCTCACTGCCACTGACATGTGGGCCATGCCCCACTGACACTTTTAGTTAGGATTTAATTAGCACTAACAGTCTCTGTTAATTAGCCTAGTCACTAGCTAGTGGGTCCCAGCGGTTAGGTTTGACCTGGACCGCGCCCAGTTGACTTGCTGACGTCACAGTGACATCATGCTGACGCAGTAATCCTTTTCTAGAATTTAAATAAATCTAAATGATTTATTTATTTCAGAAAATATCCAAAACTTTGAAAAATCATAGAAAATAATCTATAACTCAGATTGAAAAGATTTATATATGAAAAATTATCAAAAAATTCAAGGAATCCATCTGTACCATTTTCATGCATGTTTGAACAATGTTTGTCCTCTGTTTTGGACAAAACAAATAAAGGGCATTTAACTAATCATATATGGAGTTTGAATTTGAATCTTGTATTCAAACCAACTTCATTTAATTGTGTTGCTAGTTGCATTAGCTCAATCAACAACATATTGCCATGTCATTATCATGCATCATGTTGTGCATTGCATTGATTGTGCTCCTTCTCTATTGCCGGTGATTGTCCCCTCTCGGTAGACGCTGCTCCGACGCTGTGATCGTTGACACTGGTGAAGACTCAATGTTATCTTCAGAAGTGCCAGGCAAGCAAAACACGCTTGTTCATTCTGATACAACCCCACTCTCTCGCTCCTGCTCTCTTTTACTGCATTAGGACAACAACGATTCATCGGTTACTTGTTGCGGTAGTTGAACCCCTTATCCTCTGCATAACCTGTCATTGCCACAGTAAATAGATGAAACCCACTAGCATGAGTAGGAGTTGTTTGAGCCCTGATGTGCCTACTCATTCATGCTTGTTTGTCATGCCTACTATTGCATAGAGCCGTGTCAGGTCTGGTTCATCGGGGATGAACCGGAGGTGTGTAAACATGTCCTACAGTGTGTGAGCTAAGTGTGTGAACATGATTTGGTAAAGGTAGCGGTGAGAGGCCATGTAGGAGTACATGGTGGGTTGTCTCATTGAAACCGTTCTTAGGAACTGAGTTCTGTGTTTGTGATCCATGAAACAGTTACTACCACGCATTGGGCCCGAAACCAATGGACCCTCTCGGCTTCTTGATCACCCTTGTCCTCTGTCCAGGAGTTGCAACTAGTTTCTGGTGTTTATAGGATATGTGTTGGCGGCCGTGCGTAGCGCTGACCCTAGGGGTGGGCTATGTTGCGGTAGATACACTGTGGCCGGGCATGCCGGGTGCCCGTTTGGTGTCTCGGAACCCTGTACACATCGTTCGGGGCCGTATGTGGAAACCTCGGCCGGACTCCCTGCGGATGGAACCTAGATAGGCGATAAACCTGGACTAGAGACTTGAGTGTTTAGGTAGGTCGCGGCCGACACCCTCGTTGGGCTTTCGCTTGAAGGTTGCCGAGTACATGTCGTGTAAACGGCGGTAAGTGGTGAGAGCGTATGTGAAGATGTACACCCCTGCAGGGTTAACATCATCTATTCGAATAGCCGTGTCCGCGGTAATGGACTTCTGGGTTGCCTATGACAGTTCATAGACAAGTGAAAGTGGATACTCTAAAATTCGCAAGATAAGTGTGAGTGCTATGGATGGCCTTCTCATAGGGAGACGGGAGCGGATCCATAGTGGTGTATTGAATGGTGAATATGTGGACTCGTGTGCGCCACCTTAAAAGAGTTGCTAGCAATTGTAGTTCAGGTTAGCCACTGAGTCAAAGCTGGCTTGATGTAGTTAAACTCCACCACCCCCCTTGTTGATACCGATGCATATGTAGTTTAGTACTGATGTAAGTCTTGCTGAGTACAATTGTACTCACGTTTGCTTAAATTATGTTTTTGCAGAGAGGCCTCAGTCTCGCTAGTAGTTCCACGTGGACTTCGACGTTTAACTTGATACCTTAGCTACGATCTTATGCCCTTGGCAGGATCTGGTAGATAGTCAGGCTTCTCAGCCTTCTTCATTTGTAGTTGCATGTACTCAGACAAGTTAAGCTTCCGCATGTGCTTGTTGCTTGTATGTTCTGTGTGTTGGGTCATAAGACCCATGTTTGTAATATCTCGCTCCTCGGAGCCTAATGAATAAATACTCTGAGTCATAGAGTCTTGTTGTGATGCCATGTTGTATTTGCGCATGTCAAGCATATTGTGTGTATGATTTAAATGCTTGGTATGCGTGGGATCCGACAATCTAGTTGTTTATCCTTGGCAGCCTCTCTTATGGGGAAATGTAGTATAAGTGCTTCCGAGAGCGATAGTAGTCCGCTACAGCCCGTTTCACCGGAGTCCTGCTAGCCCAGCACTACTGCTCAGATCACTTGACTGGCCGGCATGTGTTTCACTTCGTTCCTGTGTCTGTCCCTTCGGGGAAATGTCACGCGGTGACATCCGGAGTCCTTCCTAGCTTGCTACAGCCCGGGTTCCCGGAGTCCTGTTAGCCCAGTGCTACAGCCCGGATTCACACGCTGCTGACCGACATGCTCGATGTGACTCATGTATGCCTGTCCCCATAGGTTAGTGCTGCTTTGGGTTCATGACTAGCCATGTCGGCCCGGGTTCTCTGTCATATGGATGCTAGCGACATTATCATATACGTGAGCCAAAAGGCGCAAACGGTCCCGGCCATGGTAAGGCGACACCCGTGGGAATACCGTGCGTGAGGCCACAAAGTGATATGAGGTGTTACCGGCTAGATCGATGTGACTTGGAATCGGGGTCCTGACAGCGTTGGTATCAGAGCCTGACTGCCTGTAGGATTACCAAGCCAACTGGTCGAAGTTGAGTCTAGAACTGCTTTAGTTATATAAGGGAATTGATTGTGGAAGGGAACGTAAGGCTCTTTTACTCCTTATCCTCATGACCTTCTGATCTGAGTCATCTTATCCTTTCTACAGGGTTAAGAACTAGGTTTCTTTTCTATCTCTCAGGATGACGTGTTACTAAACCGTAGTTGCCTAGGATTGTTGAGTTAAGGCCTCAGTTCAGTTCCTACTACTTCCATATGTTCATAGCTCGCACCAGAACCTTGGTATGATGTTGTTAAGCGGTTATGCCACCATTTTTGCAGATTGTCTCAAATCTTTTTGAGAAATTACAGCCGTGATGCTGTCCGAGTCATCCCAGGTCTCTACATAGTCTGATGCATTTGCAAACCCTTTCTTTCCATTCTTGATGTCCTTTTGGGCCAGTGTAATCACACTAACCGGTGAGTTGAGGTACTCTGTTGCCTCGATATATATGTTGGAGCTATTATTATGACCCTAGGTGTTTATGGAGTCACCTAGTAATCTAGCCATGTTTTGTGCTTCCGATGTGATGATTCTGGCCATTATTCTCAAAAGCATCCCGTGATGCCATGTAGTGGTAGGTATTCTATTCATGGGTTCTTGAACCCGAGACTCACCCTACCTACCTCATGTTGATAGTGTTGCTAGTTCCTTTAGGATATTAGTAACCTTGGCGATAGTCCTCGAGGTCTGCGGTATTTCCTTCTTCCAAATACTATGAACCACCTATGGCAGGAGTTCTTTTGAACCAAAAGGTCACGACAGAGTGCTCCTGATGAGTTCTCCATTCTATGTGGTGACTCTGCCAACCCTACCTTTCTGCATGGGTTATCCGGAAGAAATATGTTGAACTCATTCGACATACTAATCTATGCATCCACAACTCAGAAAGTTATATGTTCCTTTGAGTTGTTCCTCTCTAGTTGTATTCTGACCCCCGTCTATCAATTGATAATCAAGAGTAGTGGTGCATTGATGTTATCGATGCCTGTTATTCACGTGATCCGTCAAGCCGTTCTATTTCAGAATGGATCGGAGAAACAAACTCTAGAACCTCATCCATATCTCGGATTGGGTCAAAGCAATTGTATTTCGTGGATCAAAATGCCAATCCAGCTTTTCCTCTGCTCTACCTTGGAGTATTACCCACTTTATGCCAGGAACGTCATGAGAATTGCACCTTCTCTTATGAATTCTTGATGCAGTGATACTCTCGCCATCATCGTTCATTCCTCGGCCCCGTGTTGTTGCAATCGGATTGCCGACAAGTGAACCATGATGTGTGAAATCTATACTCCTAGCAACCGTGTTGCTTGGTAGTTAATGGACACTCTTCTCATTCTTAGCGTGTTGGTTATCAAATCATCATCCTAAGATTGACCGTGCTACCTAGTCCATATTTCCGGGTGCACTCATCGACCAATGAGTTAGGACTGTGAATCCCTCGCTCCTTGATCATATCGTCTTGCCCTGAAAAGCAAGATTGTTCTCAAGCTTAATAACTTATCGGTGGTTCGTGATTTTCCGAATATCTTCTCGGAAGTATTACATCCATTCTCCAAGAAATCTGTGTCGGTTACCCCCTGAGCTGGTTGGTTAAGCTAAACAACAACTTGGAGAGTTGGAAGATAAAAAGCTTAATCTACTTAGTTCACTCTTAAGGGATATCCTTGTGTGTGTGTTGAAGAAATATGATATCTTCACCAATTGGTCCTCGTGATCAGTTGTTGGATCTGTTGTCTTGTCAAAACTTTGACTTGAGTATGGGCTATTGTCGAGTCAAATCAGAACCAATGATGTTCATAGTGTTGTCTTACTCGTGGTTGATCCCTCGAGAATACACCATTACATCTTTTGGTCTGACCAATGCTATCACTGTGTTCACATGATGGTGGAAGTCCAGTGATATGGAAATTCCGATGAGTTGTTATTGAGCCCATCAGCAACATTTTGTCTCCTCCATGATTTGTGTTGAACATCCAGCTAGTGTTGGAAATTTTGTAAGCATTATCTTCGTGATCCGTTCATGAAGCCTATGCTTGGATGAAAGGAGTGACTTCCTTTGATTCACGTCCATTAGATGTAAGTTGTCGCCGTGAATTCAAGAAAGCTTGTTTTTGTTTCCTCTAGAATCATCCCAAGTCAGTCATGCACGTGTGAAGTACTCTATGGTCTGATAGACTGATCATCTTCATTCCATACGTATCCCTAGCACACCAAGCCACTGATTGACTTGTTCAGGGAGAAGAAGTTCTCCATAAGAGCTAATCATATGACTTATGCAAGGACTTCGATATCCTTGATGATGGTTCCCAACCAGGACTCGGTAGTGTTTCATCGTAAGACCACCATGTGGTCATGCTTGTCTGGGACAGCGTGTTCACATGTGTTTAGCAGCACCAGCTCATGTTTTGGAGCTTACCACCATAGTTCATTCCCTCGAGAATCTCGCAACGTCGTCTCGTCGATTTGTGTTGCAAACCTTCATTTTCCTTTCCAGACTCGATGAGTCTGGAATATCCTGACACCAACCAGATCTGAATCTCAGGCAGATATGATGGTTGGAGCATTTTCCAAGAACTATAATATTGGTCTCTCGATAACTGGTAAAGTGGATGTCGTGGCCAACACATCCAGCCGGAAGACCTATTATTGTAGTATTTCGATTGAAGAAAGTTGGCCACCTTCCCATGAGGATTTCGTAGGATTTACCTCCGTAGTTAATCCTTACGGATTCTTGAGCTTCCGAAGTCCGACCTTTTACTTGATGTTCTAGATATTAAACCATATCTATGGATGGATTATGCTAGCACATCAAGGAGAACATTAGAAGCGGAGTGCTAAATGTCTCTCGGTCGATCATCCAGATTTTGTTTCCTTGGCCTCGCTAAGGTGAAATCTGAGGAAGTGTTATCTTCCTTTGCATCTGCATTATCCATCACCATTCATCATGGTGGTATGTTGTGTTGCCAGGATCCTTGACACGGATATTGGCAGAACCTTGATGGATACGGAAATGCTCAAGTTCTTGAGAGCACGCTCAGGCACTAGGTTCTAATGTTGTCATTAACTGGAATGCGCCTCCGTCCTCTCAGTTGTTCGATAGCCGTCCAATTGGTGGAATCACCTTTGCCAGTGAACCTTCTCCCCAGTTACTAGAATCATTCCTAGCATTTGCATTTTGTTTCCAGCTTGCACCACCATTGTGTCATCCTACTACGGACTACCCTTCTCAGTAATTACTGATCAGGATCAACTTCAAAGTGGTCCTACCACAGGTTCCATCCATCTCCGATGATAAGCAAAAATCATCCATTGCGTTGTCTTCAACAAGGTAGTCCACAACATCCATTCTGGTATGAGTATGCCATTTCTTCAAAATCCTTCACGCGATCGTTTGTGATTGCCTCAGGCTGGTGAGAAGAGTTTCAATGATCTTTGAATCAAAAGTAATTCTTTTTGCCACTTAAGGGAATAGCTCTACGAGTCACCCTCACTAAGGTGCCTCGTTATGGTATTATGGGCAACATAACTTCTCGCTACTTTGAAACCCCCTCACCATCTATTTAGGCGTGGAATTGTTGCCACTAAATCAAACCCCGTCGTTGTTCTTCCATCCCTCTCGATGTGTTTTGTGTCTCAACTTGAGATGTTTCAACATCTCATTCCACGAGTTGATATTGTTTAGCCCGATCTTCGGGAAGATCAATCCTAGTTGAGTTTCTTTCCGTCGTCATCGCGTGGACGAAGATCTCAAAAGCGAGGATGTCAAGATCGACATGATGCAATGAATCAACATCTTCGAGAAGGGCAATCGGATCGTGAAGATTCTTTATTGGCGTTCCCTCTGTCTTCTTACCTCACGTCTTGAATCTCGGGACGAGATTCTTGTTTAGTGGGGGTGAGTTGTCACAGCCCTAGAATTTGCTTGTAGCTAATTACCCGAGTGAGCATCATGCATCATGTCTAAATTCTGAAAGTTGAATTGAGGTTAGTTGAAACCCTCATAAATCACTTCAAAAATAATCAACATTAAAATATTTTCAAAGAAGTCCAAGAAAATGTTCCTCCTAGTCTTTGGAAATATTGGCAAGAGGTAAAACTTAAAACAATATTTTTGGTATCTCAGAGATATTTATTTTGGGCCTTTGAATTAATTAAATAACTATTTGCATTGGATATATATTCTTTATATAATTAACATATGTCCAATAATTCTGGATCATTTTATGTGGTTTGGAATATTTTAGTTCTAGTCACATATTTATTTTCAGAATTTTATAAAATGATTTAGTATTTTAACTAAATCAAAACAAAATAACATAAATAGAAAAAAGAAACAGAATTCAGAGAAGAGAGAGAAGCCCACCTGGGCCTTACCTGGCGGCCCAAGTGGCCGGCTCGGCCCACCTGGCCCCCACCCCTGTCGTCTTTCTCCTTGTCAGGAGGATGAGCGCGTGGCCGCGGCGCGCTGGCACGCGCCTCGCTAGCTCCTGCTCGCCGTCGAGGGCCTGCACACCTCCACGAGTGCCACGCCACCTCCCCGACCCCCCTCTCACTTCTCCCTCGCTCTCTGGACCT
>NC_057794.1:529944674-529964517 GCF_018294505.1 Triticum aestivum
CTCCCTCCCCCTCGCTCCTATGATTCCCCCCCCATGGCCGAGTATGCCCGTCGCAGCCGCTCGCTGTTGCCACGGCCACTGGCCCTCCCTCGCCCATCCGACGTGCTCACGAGCTCCGCCTTATCTTCCTCTTCCTCCTCGACGATTCTCCCGGCCTCGGACGCGCTGCTTCATCGTCACCATCGCCGTTTCTGTCGCCGGCCACTGAAGCTCATCACCGTCGATTCGGGAGCTACCGGACGTCCCCGACCTCGCCCTCGCGCTTGTTGGACTCGCGGTGAGCTCCTCTACCGATCCCCCCTACTCCCATGCCCACTAGCTCATCGTAGCACCCGTTCCCGTCGAGCCCGAGAGCTTGGCTCCGCCGGCCATGCCGCCACCATGACCACAGCCGGGCAAACTCGCAACTGAACACTCCACCACACTCGCTGCGTCTCCAGGAGGCCAACGCAGCTGCTAGCTGGCCCCCTAGTGCATCACAGCCTCGTGCCCGCATGTTCCCGAACTCTGGCCGCCGCCGAGGTCGACGCCGTGCTCAACTCCGGCCACCTCGCGGCCTCCCGTCCGTTCCTTTGGATGCGGCCGAGCAAGAGCTCCTCCCTAGTGCCCCCAGCGTGCCAAACCACCGCCCGTAGCGCAATCCCGAGCCGCGCCGCCGTCATTTTGCTCACCGTCGGCGAAACTCCGGCGACTGCCGACGTGTCTGTCGTTAGGATTAACCCCCCCCACCTAATTACCACCTCACTGCCACTGACATGTCGGCCATGCCCCACTGACACTTTTAGTTAGGATTTAATTAGCACTAACAGTCTCTGTTAATTAGCCTAGTCACTGACCAGTGGGTCCCAGCCGTCAGGTTTGACCTGGACCGCACCCAAATGACTTGCTGACGTCACAGTGACATCATGCTGACGTAGTAATCCTTTTCTAGAATTTAAATAAATCTAAATGATTTATTTATTTCAGAAAATATCCAAAACTTTGAAAAATCATAGAAAATAATCTATAACTCAGATTGAAAAGATTTATATATGAAAAATTATCAGAAAAATTCAAGGAATCCATCTGTACCATTTTCATGCATGTTTGAACAATGTTTGTCCTCTGTTTTGGACAAAACAAATAAATGGCATTTAACTAATCATATATGGAGTTTGAATTTGAATCTTGTATTCAAACCAACTTCATTTAATTGTGTTGCTAGTTGCATTAGCTCAATCAACAACATATTGCCATGTCATTATCATGCATCATGTTGTGCATTGCATTGATTGTGTTCCTTCTATATTGCCGGTGATTGTCCCCTCTCGGTAGACGCTGCTCCGATGCTGTGATCATTGACACTGATGAAGACTCAATGCTATCTTCAGAAGTGCCAGGCAAGCAAAACACCCTTGTTCATTCTGATACAACCCCACTCTCTCGCTCCTGCTCTCTTTTACTGCATTAGGACAACAATGATTCATCGGTTACTTGTTGCGGTAGTCGAACCCCTTATCCTCTGCATGACCTGTCATTGCCACAGTAAATAGATGAAACCCACTAGCATGAGTAGGAGTTGTTTGAGCCCTGATGTGCCTACTCATTCATGCTTGTTTGTCATGCCTGCTATTGCATAGAGCCGTGTCAGGTCTGGTTCATCGGGGATGAACCGGAGGTGTGTAAACATGTCCTACAGTGTGTGAACACGATTTGGTAAAGGTAGCGGTGAGAGGCCATGTAGGAGTACACATGGTGGGTTGTCTCATTGAAACCGTTCTTAGGAACTGAGTTCTGTGTTTGTGATCCATGAAACAGTAACTACCACACATTGGGCCCGAAACCAATGGACCCTCTCGGCTTCTTGATCACCCTTGTCCTCTGTCCAGGAGTTGCAACTAGTTTCTGGTGTTTATAGGATATGTGTTGGCGGCCGTGCGTAGCGCTGACCCTAGGGGTGGGCTATGTTGCGGTAGATACACTGTGGTCGGGCATGCCGGGAGCCCGTTTGGTGTCTCGGAACCCTGTACACATCGTTCGGGGCCGTATGTGGAAACCTTGGCCGGACTCCCTGCGGATGGAACCTGGATAGGCAATAAACCTGGACTAGAAACTTGAGTGTTTAGGTAGGCCATGGCCGACACCCTCGTTGGGCTTCCGCTTGAAGGTTGCCGAGTACATGTCGTGTAAACGGCGGTAAGTGGTGAGAGTGTGTGTGAAGAAGTACACCCCTGCAGGGTTAACATCATCTATTCGAATAGCCGTGTCCGCGGTAATGGACTTCTGGGTTGCCTATGACAGTTCATAGACAAGTGAAAGTGGATACTCTAAAACTCGCAAGATAAGTGTGAGTGCTATGGATGGCCTTCTCGTAGGGAGACGGGAGTGGATCCATAGTGGTGTATTGAATGGTGAATATGTGGACTCGTGTGCGCCACCTTAAAAGAGTTGCTAGCAATCGTAGTTCAGGTTAGCCACTGAGTCAAAGCTGGCTTGCTGCAGTTAAACTCCACCACCCCCTTGTTGATACCGATGCATATGTAGTTTAGTACTGATGTAAGTCTTGCTGAGTACAATTGTACTCACGTTTGCTTAAATTATGTTTTTGCAGAGAGGCCTCAGTCTCGCTAGTAGTTCCACGTGGACTTCGATGTTTAGCTTGATACCTCAGCTACGATCTTGTGCCCTTGGCAGGATCTGGTAGATAGTCAGGCTTCTCAGCCTTCTTCATTTGTAGTTGTCTCTACTCAGACAAGTTAAGCTTCCGCATGTGCTTGTTGCTTGTATGTTCTGTGTGTTGGGTCATAAGACCCATGTTTGTAATATCTCGCTCCTCGGAGCCTAATGAATAAATACTCTGAGTCGTAGAGTCTTGTTGTGATGCCATGTTGTATTTGTGCATGTCGAGCATATTGTGTGTATGATTGAAATGCTTAGTATGCGTGGGATCCGACAATCTAGTTGTTTATCCTTGGCAGCCTCTCTTATGGGGAAATGTAGTCTAAGTGCTTCCGAGAGCGATAGTAGTCCGCTACAGCCCGGTTCACCGGAGTCCTGCTAGCCCAGCACTACTGCTCAGATCACTTGACTGGCCGGCATGTGTTTCACTTTGTTCCTATGTCTGTCCCTTCGGGGAAATGTCACGCGGTGACATTCGGAGTCCTGCGTAGCCTGCTACAGCCCGGGTTCCCGGAGTCCTGTTAGCCCAGTGCTACAGCCCGGATTCACACACTGCTAACCGACATGCTCGATGTGACTCATGTATGCCTGTCCCCATAGGTTAGTGCCGCTTTGGGTTCATGACTAGCCATGTCGGCCCGGGTTCTCTGTCATATGGATGCTAGCGACATTATCATATACGTGAGCCAAAAGGCGCAAACAGTCCCGGCCATGGTAAGGCGACACCCGTGGGAATACCGTGCGTGAGGCCGCAAAGTGATATGAGGTGTTACCGGCGAGATCGATGTGACTTGGAATCGGGGTCCTGACAGCACATCTCCTCTACTCCACCATCATAGGTGCTTGCTCTAACTTTGCACTATTATATGTGGTTGCATCTTGCGTATGATGTTTAGCTTGTATTGCTTCTAACTTTGTTGAATTGCATATGCTTACTTTACACATAATGCCTGTGAATATGACACGTGTTCCAATTTCTAGAACATACATGCACATGATGAGGACATCTCCCCTACTCCACCATCACAGGTGCTTGCTCTAACTTGGAACTGTTATATGTGGTTGCATTTTCCATATGATGTCTAGTTTGCATTGCTTCTGATTATGTTGAATTGCATCTGCGTAGCTTACAACTTATACCTGCAACGATCACTTACCCATAAGACACATTTAACTTGGGAATGTGATGCAGGTTGCATCTTGCATTTTCTTCTAGCTTGTACTACTGCTAATTTCTTGAAATGGCACTTACGACGAGACACTTTTTACCTGATAGAGTGATATTGGTTGCATGTTCATATGGTGCCTAGCTTTCATTTCTTCTAATTTTGTTGAAATGCCCTCCGCTTACTATTTTTTTCATACATATTCCATCCTCCTATCGTACGTGTGAATATGAAGCGCTGTCTTTTTTGTATGTATTCCATCCTCCTATCCCGCGCTTTCCTTACGTCAAAGTAGTGTTCGTCTGTATCATGCATCAACCAGTTATGCAGAGCTAATTTTATTCATCTTCTTGTGGGTTTGACTTCATAAGGCAATATCAGAAAATAGGAAGGAAAATAGTAAGTTAGGGGATGTTGGTGGTCCTCCGCACCGACGCAAACAGAGACTCTCTAGATTTGCCACTGCTACTGCTAATGAAGTTGAAGTCCCAAGTCTACATGATGAGTTCATCTCCCGTACTCCACCATCCCAGGTGCTTGCTCTAAGTTGACAGTGTGATAATTGGTTTCATGTTGCATATGCTGTCTAGCCTGTATTTCTTCTATTTTAATTAAATTGCACCTGCTGAGTTCATATGTTATACATGTACATATGACATGGCGTTCTGTGTCTAGAATACACTGCATCTATCTATCATACCATGTTCTTACATCAAAGTACTGCTGTTGTGTATCCCGCATAAGTCACTCATGATTGGACTTTTAACATGGCAGTTTGATAGTGATTGCATCTTGCATTGATTTCTACGTTGTACTGGTTCTAATTTTTCGAATTGCCACTTATGACAAGACACTTTTAACTTGGTAGAGTAATATTGGTTGCATCTTTCATATGGTGTCTAGCTTGTATTACTTCTATTTTCTTGAAAATCCTTCTGCTTAGTTTACACATCGTAGCTGTGAATATGTCATGTCGTCCTATTTTTCTTACATATTCCATCCTCATACGGTTTTCTTACATCAAAGTATTGCTTTTCTGTATCATGCATCGATGAGTTCTGAAGAGCGATTTTATTCTTTTGTGTTGTGGGTACGACTTGACATGGCAAAGTCAAAAAAGAGCAAGGAAAATAATATAGTAGGGAGTGGTGTTACTCGTCGGGTGAAACAGAAAAGGATCTGCCGTCCAGATTCTGCTGGTACTTATAATGCAGTAGAAGGTCCAAGTCCACCGGCTAAATCTACAAACACAGTATGACCTGCTCCACTAGCTGCAGCATCCGCTTCAACTGTACCAGCATCTCAACGAGTTACTCGTTTGTTTGTTCCGGAACCGGCCAGTTCCCAAGCTGCCTCCACACCTAACACTACTTCCGAAGCACTGCTGACACAACAGGACTTGGCAAGATCAGATGAACCTCATGAGCATCAACACCAAGATGGTACCTGACCGAGTCAAGTTGCGGTTGCATGCTACTTTATATGTACTCTCACAGTTTGATATACACTAAAACTTTCCATATCCGTTGTTGAATTAGCACCACGACGCAAGCGGAAATAGACATCAAGGATAATGCTTGACAGATTAACAAAATCTAAAGGAGGAAGAATGGAGATCCATTTTGTGGCAGGTTTAAAAAGGCCACATGACGCTACAGAGTCAGCCAAGTTAGTATCAGAGGCAGTCGTTGCCGTTAGGTGTCATGCACGTATCCTCCCAACGTGGATCCAGTACAGGAATGAGAAAGACAATACCCAGTTTAACACCTTTCTTGACCATTTATCCGTAAGTAATGTTATTCACCACAATTGGTAGTATTGTCTTGCTCTGTCCCATACTTTCTAGCTTCCTCCTAATAAGACTCACATTCTTTTTTCAACAGATGAGGTTCAAGTTGGATCCGAAAGATGATGCAACTAAACAAGCATGCACTCATGTTTTTTAGTCTGCTCTGTGACAGTATCGGTACCACCTTAGAAAATCTCACTTTGAAGGCAAGGCTAACAATGAAATCGCCCAAACATCTCCAGTGGAATATATTATAGATGAAGAGTCGACAACCCTCATTAAACACTGGTCTGATCCAAAGTATTAGGTAGGCTATATGTATTTGATCAGACCACATATTGAACTTGTATTTATGAATGTGCCTTACAAGTGTATCTTCTTCTAGGCTAACTATTTGAAGAACAAGACCAACCGTTCTAAAGTGAAATTCCAACAGACAACATGATCTCGTAGCTATATTGCACACTATGACGCTCTTGTAAATAGCTGTTACTTCCTTCTTTTTTCTGTGCCATATTATCGTATCTATATTGACTTGTTCCAAATACAGAGGAAAGCCTGTGCGGACCAAAAAGAAACTAAACCAAATGCAGTGCAAATCTTCAAGGATTGCCACACCAGCAAGATGAAGGGCATGAGCACACCAATTCAAGCCGTTGTTGTAAGTCCTTACTCCTCCTGCCTTTGAACTGATTGGTACTGTGATGTGTTCATTGAACTACTTGGTTTGCAGCCAATGTCAGTTACTCTGTTCACTTTTATACACAGTTGTCTTAACGTATCATTTCACCTTACATGGTTTAAAAAAAGATGAAGCATATTCTTTTGGTCTTGATCTGTATTCTAGTTGTTATGTTCATGGGCGCACACAATGATAAAATAGCTTGTTTGTTTTATATCTATTTTCCCATGATATGAATGATGTCATACTATGTTCATCCTACTTTAAACCATGTCTATTTATCCTTAGATGTCAATGAATGTGAGGAAATAGACAATACAGTAGGCATGCTACATGGACATATGTTCTGAAAGTGATTTTATATGTAGTTGGCACTACAATACATGCTAATGTATTATAGTAGTTCAACAAAATAAGTTATGTGTAAACGTGTAACCTACTTTGTTTGTTTTTGTCTCATTAGTAACTTATCTGGTACACTAATCTACAAGTTCAAACTTTCAGGAAGCTATGGAAAAAATGATTGAACAGCCACAACCACCTGAAGGTGACAAGGCTACCATAGGCACAATGTCACCTCTTGCTGCAGTGCGTCAGTATCTCTCCACTAACAGTGCAAAAAGCACCTTCCTGCGTAATTCTGGGTTGGTTGTCAAGTTAACCTCGTCCAAATCGCCTACTGAACAGAATCTTCCTGCTAGACAGAGTGATATATCTGTGCTCCAGACACAAGTCCAATCCCTAATGGACATCGTTTTGGAAACAAGAATAGTGGTTGACAAATGTCGTCAAGATATGAATGGTTTTGAAACCAGACTATCAGACATTTGGTTCATTGTTCAAGAGCAATGGTGGAAAAAGGTGAAGATTGTGCTGCTCCATCAGATTCTACAGCCTGAAACATTACCACTCAGGTCAAATGATCTGTGCTTCTATACATCTGATGATGCTTTTATCCGCAAGGACTATAAACTTTATGCCAACAGGACTTTTGTTGTGATACAACATTTATGATGCTGCCAAAGGCTGCAATAATTACGACGCTATTTTTGTATAGTGTAGGTTTATCTTAGTAATGTATTCAGCCAAAAGCTTCGTAGGAGCCCAACATGCCAACATTCATCGGGCCCATTCCAATTGGGCTAAAAATGATTATGGGCCGAAATTTGCATGTAGCCCACTAAAAATATCTGGGCCTAAATTAGAATAAGATTTCATATTTTTCTGGTAGGCCTGTGCCCATAGTGGGCCTTTAACAACCCTACACAATATTTGGGCCCTCAGTAACGATAAGCCGTTTACAGGTGTAAATATCTTGAGTCCATAAAAAACATGGGCCTTTAAAAGACCGAAAGTGAGATTGAGACAATTTATGATGCAGATCTTTCAGAGGCCAAAATTTGGATGGGCCGTAAATGCGCCGACCTACTACACGAGCCTTTAACAGGCTGGAAGTTCGGTCGGGCTAGATTATCGTCATTTTTATATGGGCCGTTAATGGGCCCGATGTGACGTTGGGCCACATATGGCCCATGGATTTCGTCCGACGTTAACAGGCCGAAAGTGGCCCAAATCTATAGTGGGCCTCTAACAGGCCGAATGTCAGACATGGCCAAATAGGACCCTAATCCTTCACGGTCGCTTATGAGCCGAAAGTTTCAATGGCCTGTAAATGGGCCCAAATGAAGCAAGACCTTTAACAGGCCGGAAATACACCGGGCCGTAATTCGGCCCATACACTTAGTGGACTGTTAACAAGCCAGAAGTGACCATGGGCTGCGATGATGACAAGTTTAGGACAGGTCGTTGACGGGCCGATATCACACTAGCCATATGGGCCTTAATTGAGAATGTTGGGCCTTTAGCTGGGCTGACCCATTATGGTCCGCAAAATCTCGCGGGCCTTTAGCTGGGCCGGCCCATTATTGCTTGCAAAAATCTCGCAGTCCTTTAGCTAGGCCAGCCCATTATGATACGCAAAATCTCGTGGGCCTTTTGCTAGGCTGGCCCATTATGGACCGCAAAATCTTGGGGGCCTTTAGTTGGGCCGGTCCATTTAAACTTTATGGGCCAGTTTTGGGCCGGTCCACGTGTCAACATATCATAGGCGCATCTCTCCCATCGGATGAGTGACACCTGTGCCAAAGCGGAGCTGACACATGTTTCCGTTAGCTAATCAGAATTTTACACGTGGAAAATCCCCATTGGTCCAGGCTGTTAATAGGTTATCGGAGCCAAAACCGGACCCGATAGCTTAACGATGTTCCGTTACGGTGGATGCCACGTGTCGGCCACCCTTGACGAAAGCACTTCTGTGATGCGTGATTTATCATTATGGAAGTTGACACTTTCGTGATGATAATTTTGGTAATGTCATGGAACACTTCTACCACAACATAGGTATGACTATCTTCATTCTGTCATAAATTTGTCATGGATGTACATGCATGACAGAAAACGTGACCTACTGTGACAAACACGTATCATCATGGAAGTGTATTTTTTTGTAGTGCGTAAGGCCACCAGGGAAATCACTTGGGGGCTTGGTCATATTCGAACCATAGCTACACCTCTTGATAGGCGTAAGGCCACTAGGGAAATCACTTGGGGGCTTGCTCGTATTCGAACCATAGCTACACCTCTTGATAGGCATAAGGCCACCAGGGAAATCATTTGGGGGCTTTGGTCGTATCCGAACCATAGCTTAAACCCTCTTGATGAGTGCAACACCACAAATTGTGACTATTTAAATCTTTCTTGATTTTTTTGGTTTATAATGCTTTATGAGTATGATTTATCTATGTTTATTAGCCCGGCCTACCCTTTGACTATAAATCGCCAGCAAGCAGAAACTACTGTCCGGTGTTTATTGATCCGGCCTGGGCCCGTTCATAAACCGACAAACAGATGATGATTAACAGTATTCAAGTTATGGGTTATCACCCTTATTATACCTGCTTGCTAAACCAGCAGTGTGATAAAATATCACATGTATGGTATATCTTGCATTATATATGGCCATTTTTATGCCTAGCCATGGTTATAAGCTATGTTGTTGGGCAAGATAACCCGTCTAGCGGTACACCGCTAGGACATTTTTTATTAATTGCAGGAGTAGATTCCATGGTGCTAAAGTGTCATAAGCAGACATAACACATATTAACATGGCAGATTAATAGTGTCATGGAAAGGAAATATGCACGATGGCATAGCAGACCAAGCGTTTAAACTAGCCTATTACAAGGCGGTTCTATGCCCATAAGAACAAATGTTTCAAGAAAAACTTGCAGAGAGAAGAAGCTAAAGCGTGTGCCGGTTTATGAATCTTGATTAGGCTGGCATGAGGGTTGTGGATCATCCTGCACCGGTTCACCCTCCTATTCTCTACCCAATTGCTGGAAGTCATTAGTTGACCAATCGATCCCTGTTAAGGCTCTGAATATAGCTTCATCGCTTATAAGTGAGGAGGGGTCAACATTAGGAGCATAAGTATGCTTACGGATCGGCGGAATAAGATCCGGAGCGTTGCAACTTGGCGGATTAACCTTCTTGTTGTTATCATCATAAATAGCCTGATAATGTGACACATCAGTTTCTTCTGCCAATTTGCTAGCCAGTGGATGCATCTACCTTGTCGAAGCACTTTGGCCATCATTATCAAAGTCTGACCCGTCCTCTTTTATGCTGGGATAGCACTTTCCAAGATCAGCCGGATCAAGATCAGAGATCCAGGCTTTGGCTCGCGTCAATGCGGTAAGAGAACCCGCCCTGGTAGCCAATTTCTTCAGCTCCTCAATCCGGGCAGGCATCACAGCTAGCCTTACCAATGTGTCCTTGATCAAAGTTGGGGGCAGTTTATTATGAGAAGCTGTGCAGATAACCCGTTGAACACCGGTATATAGTTGTTCTATAAAGGTATAGATAGCTTTCAGACTTTGACGCATGTCGGAACCCGGATGAGCAACACGACTCCCTGCATTGACAAGATTGGTAAATCGGTAGTCTATTTGATAATACATGATTACGGTTTGTGAAGGCGATTACTCACCAAAGACAGTAGTAGTCATGGAATTTATCTACCGCTTTAAGCCAGTTAATTCTTCCACGACCGGATTAAGGGCATTTCAGCGTCTTCAGCCCTTTTTAGCAGAGTGGCTTTCTCTGTATCCCAGCCTACCCGCTCACTCTTAAAGTTCTCCTTCAGCTTTTCCATAGCTGCTAAAGTGTTGGTCAGCTCTTCTTTGGCCTTGGAAGTCTCGGCTTGTTGAGTTTTGATGTTATCTTGAAGGTTGGCGACTTGGGTTTCCTTTTTGCTAAGTTCAGCCTGCAAAAGGTTGCAATTTGTCAGTTGGTAGTATACATTTGAAGTCCCAAGCACATGAAAAGTCATACACTTGGCACTTGGGGGCTAATGGCTATTTCTTCTTCTCCAAAATTATTACAAAGTCCCAAGCACATGACAAGTCATATACTTGACACTTGGGGACTAATGCATATTTGCTCAAGTTAAAGACTATGGAGTTTGTTGCCATCAAACAGTTTGGTGGCTCATCGGTTTACACAGATTTGTACATGAATGTTGAGTTTGATAATAAAAAGACCCGGTTCACCTTGAAAAGATAAACCGGTCCTTAGGGGCTACACAGGGAAAGTTGAAATATTTTCTACAAAGTCCCGGTTCATATCAGTACTATAAACTGGCCCTTGGGGACTACGGGAGCTGGTAGCCTAAACTGGTTATAAGAGAAGTGTAACTATGCAGAAATCAACAGTGTTTACCTCGTATCGCTCCTTCATCATGTTCAATAACTCGGCTTCATAATCATGGCTAGTGTATAGCCGGTTTAAAAACCCAGAGTGGATATCTTGGGCACTGAGATGAGCATAACTCTCCAGATCCACTTTCCACTTGCCCTTATCTATAGCAGAAATTTTTTCGTTGGCACTATGTTTTGACAGAGCAGTGGGGTTGTCTGGGGCCGTATAGCTGACGCCAGTAACTACAACATCATCTCTTTTATCATCAACAACTTTGGTTGGGCTTGGCGGTTTATCGTCGTGAGTCACCGGATCAAGTTCCACTTGCTCAACAAAACTGTCATGATCTTGTCCTGGCGGATCATCAAGGATAGCATCAATATTCGGTTCAGACGGTTCTGGAGTTTTTTCCGGGCCAGCTGTCGTGTCATCATCAGCCGGTTTATTCAACTTGAATTTTTTGCTGGGTCTGGCTTTGGCTCTGAAATGAATGTATATAAAGGTTAGCATATTAATAAAAGTGCAAGGTATAAAGGGTTAATTTTGATATGCTCACCCTAGAACAGTTTTAAGGGGTGGAAGTTGTGTCCTTGTTGACTCGCCAGATGATGAATGAGATGTTCCCTGGTAGTTTGACTCAGAGGGGTTAAGAGGTTGCCGAAAATAACCTACCTTGGGATAAGATGGGTTAGGAATAGGTGAAACCTCTGGGCGGCATTTACAAACTGGCGTGTTCGGTAAACCGGACAAAGTAACCACCCGGCCACTATGCCGGGTTGTGCGGTGAGCTTCATGCTGCTGTTTCTTCAAAAGAAAGTTTGGGTCCAGATAAGCTAGAGGGTGTGAAAATTTTACTTTCTGGTTTGCTTGACGGGTTTTCTGTGTTGGCAGAGGATCTGAACCGGAGGAAAGAATAATTACCTCTACATCATCAGCCTAGCTAGCCTCAGCGTCATCCTGATAATGGTCATTGTCAATGAGGTGTATGAAAAAGGAACCAAGAGAGTCAAGTTCTACCTCTGATTCTGGGTTATCAAGATCCTCGTCGATGTTCAGCTCGGCGGACTCAGCGGTTTTCTTCTTGGCAGGCCTTTTGATGACCTTTGTCTTGGGGCGAGTTGTCTTGGCCGGTTTATCTTGAGCTTTCTTCTTCCAGAATGGATCATCACCCTGTTAAAAGATTGACAAAGGTTATAAGGAAGGGTTAAGAATATCAGATTAAAACAGGGGTTATGCAATTCTTACAACTGGCTTTTTATTTGAAACACAGAAGGGGCTAAGCCCTGGTTTGCTGCAGACAGCCATCGGTTCATCTAGTATCTTTTTGACAGCTTCAGTGATTTCAGCATCAGTTAACTGAATGTCAGTGTGCCGTTGTGTGTCTTTCAAATCCCCTATGTACTTGCACATTAAAGCGGGGCTATGGCTTAAAGGAAAAATGGCCCAAGATATCCAACAATTAACAAAGTCAATGCCTGTTAACCCATTGGCCACAAAGGCTCTGAGCTTTGCAAGCTGTGGTGCATATGTAGCCCGTTCTTTTGTAGTTAGCCTTTGAGGAAATGGATGTGTATTGGTAAGCCGGTGAGCACGATAACCCGCCAGAGGATTCTCATCATCTGGAGACGTATCTTTGCAATAGAACCAAGTCTGGTTCCAATCCTTGGGGTGGATGTGATGCTTGGCATGAGGGAAGCTCACATCTTTTCTTTTATGAATTTACACTCCGCCAAGTTCAGTATTGGGCCCATCTGTGAATTCAGTACGGCGGTTTAAATAGAAAAAGTCTCTGAATAGATCAACGGTGGGTTCTTCTTGCAGATAAGCCTCGCAAAACACTTGAAAATTACAAATATTGGACATAGGGTTAGGTCCAATATCTTGAGGGTGGAGTTGGAAGCTAGCAAGCACATAACGGGAAAAATTTGATCCGGGAGGTTTAAAACTGCGGTTCAGATGATCAACAAACACAACTACTTCTCCATCCTTGGGCGTAGGAGGATTTTCCGGACCGGGGGCTCTCCAATGGATTGTACTCTGTTTGGGTAAAGCGCCAGTTGCAACACATCCGTTCAGATCTTCTTCCGTAATCCGGGACGGAACCCAGTTGCAAGCATAAAAAAGACTTGGCCATTTCTTTGACAACCTGAAGATGGTTGGTGCCGGTTTAAGATTCATGGTTGACAAGCATAAAGTGTTGCAGGTTAAGAGATGGAAAGTGTTAAAGCATGGAAATTGTTAAACCAGGTATTGGTGTTGTCAGAAGTATAATGATAAGCGATTGGCGGTTTAAAGAAGGGACCAATGGTATTTGGCAGGTTATCATTTTCCAAAGTTAAACCGCTTATATTGATATTGAAGGTACATATCTAAGATAACTAAGTGATGGGAAAACAAGTTTCACAAGTTGGCACAATAATTTTGGATCTACCACGGGTCAGAAAATGAAACTTTATTCAGACCTAAATATGGTTACCGAAGCAGTCGATAAAGGTTCAGACTGGAGTTTCTACTTAAACGAGATGCATTGATGAAAATAGAAGGACTATGGCCATCACTATATAGGTTGAATATCGAGGTTTGAATCAAAGGGACACTGTGCAGTGATGAACATTGATGAACGCTCAAACCCTAAAAGCATATCTATGATGGAGGAAAGGAAAGCTTACTGGTGCTGAGGGAACAGCGGAGAGGTGCCGCGATTTTCTGGTACGTTTAGGGTGATGCAGCGGCCAAGGTCGAAGCAGAGGCGAAGTCCGATGGTGGCGGCGGAGTCGAATCACTGGGGCGACGTGAGGAAGATGTTGGGACAAAGAGGCACGAGGGGAAAAATGAAAATGACCCCGACCCTATTTATAAGGTGAATGGATAAGTGGCAGGCACAAGAATCGACGAGGTCGAAAAATGGATCTGTACATATGCAGACGCCCCGATTTTTGGAGGTTCATTAAAGGAGATACATTAAAATATTTGGGTCATGTTTAAAGTTAATAGAGGATGACATCACGACGGATTATCATGGTCTTGGAAGATGACGTCACGACGGTTTTCAAGATTTTTTGTGAAGATATTGAAGAAGGAATTTTTCTAAGTGCTGAAGATTGACATGAACAGGTTCAAATCAATCCGGGGCCTAATGTTGGGCATATAACTATTGAGTATAAACTGCCCAGGAGGGGCCAGTTTATACTCATAGTGAGATGTTCCTGTCATAGCCCATGAGGACCAGGAATACGTCGCTTTACGAAGGAGAGTTAACAAGAAGGCCCAAGGCCCAAAGGCGGATTATGACCCATAGATATAAACCGCCGTAATATGTATAACTTGTGTCGTAAGAGAAGGAAAGGTAGAAACTGATCCGGACACGTTTATGAGCAGGCCGGGACTCTGTAAACTGCCAGATGTCAACCTGTGTATATAAAGGGATGACCTGCGACGGTTTAGGGATAAGAAGTAAGAGATCGAGAGCCGGGTTAAGCGTATTCGCTCCCCGTTCATCGAAACGCTAGCAATACCAACTACAAACTGGACTAGGCTTTTACCTTCATCGTAAGGGGCCGAACCAGTATAAACTCCCGTCTCCTTTGTCCTGCTTAACCCCTTTAAGCTAACCTCAACGCGATGGCCTCATGACTAAGTCCTCACACTAGGACATCTGCCGTGACGTTTCCACGACAAGTATGTTATATTGTTCAATTGGTGTTTAGTTAACTGCTTGGTTCATTTGTTGTGGCTTGGTTCACTTGTTGTGGTGTTTAGTTAACTGCTTGGTTCAATTCTGCAATGTGATGTTCAATTGTTGTGGCTGCATTCTGTTATTGTATACCATGTGAGGAATAAATCGAATTTGGCTATACTAAATACATGAGAAACAAATACAATTGCTATATCTGCAAGTTTTTAAGCATGTTTGGTTTGGTTAATAGTCTGATCTTCTATTAGGAGTATGTTATATTGTGCAATGTGGTGCTAAGTTAACGTTTGGTTCATTTGTTGTGGTGTTTAGTTAACTACTTGGTTCAATTCTGCAATGCGATGTTCAATTGCTATGGCTGCATTCTATTATTGTATACCATGTGAGGAATAAATCAAATTTGGTTGCACTTAATACATGAGAAACATATACAAGTGCTATATTTCCTAGTTCTTAATCATGCTTGGTTTGGATACATGGGTTTTCCATGTGGCTTGAATTAATCTGATGAATCTACAATGTGCTTATTTTTCATCAACATATTTTACTGATAGCATGCGAACCCTTACTTAACCCGATGACTAACTAGCTTATATGTGTTGCAGGGAAACAATGGGAAGCACTGAGGTTTATAAGATGATACTTTATACCTTGCCATTTTTATTCCTTTGCCCCGTTTCCAATATAGAGAAGATATTTATGCACATCCTTGTTTTCAGTGTTCACTGATGATTACCTCTCAAACCACCTCTGTGGTTAGGAGGCGAGGAAAGTTTTCATACAACACTGATGGTTCAATATTGAAGTGTTCCTAAAGAGGTCGAAGGATGGACGGTCAATCATCCACAGGCACTGGCCTAAAGTTGCAAAGACCTTCAACATGAATGAAGGCTCAATATTAACCTTCCGCTTCAGCAGTTTTCCAGATGAGATGCATCTCTCTATGTACCGTCTATGGTGCTAATTTCGAAAGTTTCTAGATGTTGCATGTGAAACTTGCTGCTGGTGCAGTTGTGTAATGGGGTAGCTGAGTGCTGAAGCTATATCATGTTGTACTCCGATGTATTTCAATTATGAAATCCTACTTCCTTAATATGGAATAGTAATATATTATGTGCTTAATATGAATGTCAATTAGATTAGTAAATGGATTATTAATAATAGGGCAATTAGCCCACTAATTGGGTTTTCCTATTGCAAAAGGTTAACGAGAAAACACCATGGGCGATGACCTAGGGCAACGCACACAGTTTCTAGGAATAAACCGGGTTGGATCAATGAACAATCACACACGACATTCTTTTTAAAACTTTTTGCGTTACGCCACCTTGCACAAATGTTTTCCTTGTAGCGACTATGTGGGATGTATATACGAACAAAAATGTTTAGAGAGGACTGACTGTGTGGGATGTACTTGCGACCGGACACAATTTCACCGTATAATTGTATTTTTTTAGCACTACTGTACATATTTCCGTATTTGAGCGCTCGCCGATTGCACACGACCTCATTTTGCCGAGCTTATGTGCCAGGAGGGCATATCCCCAATGGTTTCTGGGTCGTGTGGGAAGGACCCCCCTATCGCCCACACTCACTTGGCGAAGGTTCGGAATGCCGTCGCAGAAAGGGGTTAAAAACCATTTGTTTAGGACCGACACGTACTAGTGGGGGTCTTGACCGCCGATGTAGTATTTGGCTTGATAAGGCCATTCTGGACTTCCGCTGCAAGGGCCGCGGTGGGTTCCTCAGTACGGATGGAGCGCTATGTGTTTCCATTGACTGTTATGACACCGTAGGGTCCAGGCATCTTAAGTTTGAGGTAGGCATAGTGCAGGATCGCATTGAAGCGTGCAAACGTAGTTCGTCCAAGCAGTGGATGATAGCCACTGCGGAAGGGGACGATGTCGAAGATCAAGTCTTCGCTTCGGAAGTTGTCTAGTGAGCTGAAGACGACTTCTAATGTGATTGAGCCCATGCAATGGGCCTCTACTCCAGGTATTACTCCTTTAAAGGTAGTTTTGGTGGGTTTAATTTCTTAACGAATCAATACCCATTTTATGGACCGTGTCCTGATAGAGCAAGTTAAGACTACTATCGATGTCCATGAGGACTCGTGTAAGATGGAAACCATCAATAATTGGGTCAAGGACCAATGTGGCCGAGCCTCCGTGATGGATACTAGTCAGATGGTGTCTACGATCGAAAGTGATCGGGCAAGCTGACCAAGGGTTTAATTTTGGGGCGACTGCTCTATCGCGTAGACATCCCTTAGAGCGCGCTTGTGCTCTTGTTTGGGGATATGAGTAGCGTATATCATATTCACCATTTTGACTTCGGGGGGAAATTTCTTCTGTCCCCCTGTATTCAGCGGATGAGGTTCATGGTCATCCTCGCTAGGAGACCCCTTCTCCTTATGTTCGGTATGCAGATTACTGGCCTGTTTGAAGACCCAACAACGTCTATGGGTATGGTTGGCAGGCATGTCTGGGGTGCCATGAATCTGGCAAGGTCGATCAAGTATTTGGTCCATGTTAGATGAACCGCCTTTATTCTTTTTGAATGGCCTCTTCCGTTGACCGGACTTGGATCCACTGAATCCGGCTTTGACTGTTGTGTCTTCAGTATTATCATTGTTGCTTCAATGCTTGTGTTTGTTGCGCTGGGGCCTGCCGTTGCCATTTCTAGTTTTGGAGGTACATGCGTCGCTGGTACCACTATTGTTGCGGGCTAACCAGCTATCCTCTCCCGCGCAAAAGCGGGTCATGAGTTCTGTGAGGGCTGCCATAGACTTTGGCTTCTCTTGACCGAGGTGTCGGGCGAGCCATTCGTCCCGGTTGTTGCGTATAAAGGCCGCTATGGCTTCGGCGTCCGGTCAGTCCACAATTTGGTTCTTTTTAGTTAAGAACTTTGTCCATAGTTTCCGGGCTGACTCTCCGGGTTGCTGAACTATGTGACTGAGGTCATCGGCGTATGGGGGCTGTACATAGGTACCCTGGAAGTTGTCTCTAAAGGCATCTTCCAAATTTTCCCAAGTGCCAATAGAATTCTCTGGGAGGCTATTTAACCAGTGCCGAGCTGGTCCCTTTAATTTGAGCGGGAGGTACTTGATGGCATGTAGATCATCACCGCGAGCCATGTGAATATGGAGAAGAAAATATTCTATCCAGACTGTAGGATCTGTCGTGCCGTCGTATGATTCGATGTTAGCGGGTTTAAACCATTCTGGGAACTGATGTTCGATTACTTCGTCGGTGAAGCATAGGGGGTGTGCGGCGCCTCTGTACCGGGTGACATCGCGGCATAGTTCTGTCACGCCAAGTCTGACGGCCATTTCTCGCGCGTTGGAGCACGCCCCCTTGATCCGTAGATTGATCTGGTCTAATCGGCTCTATTGTCTAGGTCCTGTCATAAGTCATAGGTGTATCCTGGGGTCGCTGTTTCTTTACCTCTACGGTGAGGTGGTGTGGGATGGTGTTCGGCTTGAGCTGCCGCTTTGTCCCAGCCACGCGGTGGTCGATCAGGTCTGTTAGCATCGCATGTTGGTGGTATGGGCTCCGGGCCTCGTCGTTAAATTGTGGCAGTAGCTTGCACTTCAGGTAGCTCTTTGTGGGTGTGAGGCCGTATTTGTCTACTGCTAGGACGTTAGTCCATTTGTCATTGAGCAAATCCTGATAATCTTGAAGCTGTTGATGCCTCTTTTTCAGGCTTCTCGCAGTGGCAATTAGCCGACGCTTAAAGCTCTCTTGTTCAAAGGGTTCGTCTGGTACGATGAATTCTTCGTCGCCGAGGATCACATCCTCTTCGGAGATCGATAGGAAATTGCTATCCTCCAAATCCCCGTTCTTGACAGGATCGTCGATGTTTACTTGCCCATCCTCCCAATCATCCTATTTGGATGTTGGATCTACAGGGGCTTCAGGGTCTTTGGTGTTTTCTGGAGTGTTATTCTCTTTGGTGCCGGTATTGCTGTCTTTTTGGCGATGCGATTTTGAGCGGCGCCGCTGGCGTCGATGTTTTGGAGGTGCTTCAGCAGGCTTTGCCTCAACCGGATTCTCGTTGTCGTCGTTGCCATCCTCTTTGGGTGTGTCCATCATGTACACGTCGTACGTGGAGGCGGCCGTCCATCTTCCGGTAAACAGAGGGTTTTGGCCGTGTTCGTCTCCGGCATCGTCGTCCATACCGTCGATGCCTTCGGAGGCGTACTCCAGCATGCCGATTAAATCTTCGATAGTGGCTATGAAGTGGGTGGTGGGTGGGATGTAAAATTTCCCACTCTCAGCCCCTAGTCTGGGCTGGGCCTAGTTCGGAAGCGATCTGTAACGCCCCGGATACAACTTTCCATATTTGTAACTCCGACTCTTGCCTTTTCTGGAGATGCGATATGAGATTCCCTTCGTGGTTGGGTTTTGTCTTTGTTTTGCTTTTGTTCATGTCATGCATTTCATATCATGTCATCATGTGCATCTCATTTGCATACGTGTTCGTCTCATGCATCCGAGCATTTTCCCCGTCGTCCGTTTTGCAATCTGACACTCCTACGTGCATCGGCGTCCCCCTTTTGTCTCTTTTCATGAGCGGGTGTTGAACGTTCTCGGAATGGAACGAGATTTTTCAAGTGACCTTGGTACACCACTGGTGGACCGCCTGTCAAATTTCGTTCCATTTGGAGTCTGTTTGATACTCCAACGGTTAACCAGGTAACCGTGAAGGCCTCGTGTGTGTTGCAGCCCAACACCCCTCCAAAACGGCCCAATAACCCTTCCAAGCCTATCCCATGTCCTCCGCCGTCGGATCATGATTGCCTGGTCAAAAACTACACTCCATTTGGACACTCCTACCTTCTCCTACCTATCAAAAGGCCTCCCCCGTCCAAAAATCGCAGTCTAAACCCTAGATCTTCCTCCTCCACGCGCCGGACATGTCCGCGCCGATGCCCCGTAAAATCGGGAGCCGCCACCTGTCCTCTGCCGTAGTCCCCACAGAGCCCATCGCGGGCCCGCACGGGCCCGAACGGCCCACCGCCTCTGCCCGTAGCGCCGCCCGCGCTCGTCGCCGTTCGCCGGCCCTGCCGCCAATCCTCGCCGCCGGCCGCCGCC
>NC_057794.1:529964910-529971429 GCF_018294505.1 Triticum aestivum
GCCGTCGCGCCCGCGCATCACCGCGCCGCCGCACCGCCTGGTCACGGCCGCCTCGGCTCCGCTCCGCCCCGCCACCGCGTGAGCCCGCGCCGTCAACCACGCATCCTCGCCGGTCGGGCCTCAACTCACCCGCCCGGCCGCCGCGTACCCGCCGGACCTTGTCTCCCTAACCTCCTCCGCCAAACCGCGCCCTCGCCGGCCTCCTCCACGCCCTCCTCGTCGGAGAGCTCGCCGGAGCTCTCGCCGGTGCCGGATTCGGGGAGTGGGATGAGATCCACCACTCCCCCGAACCAAACACTGTCGTCCCCGAGTCGTACCACTCCATATTGGTTCCTCCTCGTCCCGTTTTTTCGTGTGGGTAATTTTCTCCCCATGTTCTCCTGTAATTTTCTCTAAGTCCCAGTTTTCTCATATTTTGTGTGCATGTTCATGAGGTCATATCTTTGTGCTCGTTGCTCCATTTCGTGCATATAATATATCAAAATGTTCATCGTGATGTGCTCTTCATTTTGTTCCATTGTGACATGCTTGTTTAAGTCCATCTTGATGCCCAAATCGTTGATGCAAGAGTGCTATAAATTGTTAGGTGTTGATTCTTAGCGGAGTATGAGCTTTTGTCTTTTTTGCTGCATTTGTTGTGTGCTGCATATGGGCATGAGCTCTACATGTGTTTTGGTCTATGCGATGCCATCTTTACAGGGGTGTATGCCATGTATTTTTTGTGGTCTATGTGGTGACTAGCACAAGCATGCAAAGTAGCTGCCGTGTTATTGCTGATTTCAGAGACTTAGAATTTCAATAAGTCATTTCCCTGCTGTTATTTTTATGCCATGTATTCATGTTGCTACAGTGAGATCCATGCTTCTTTTGAGTATGTTCAGTAAGGATTATTTGGACATATGGTTGTGTTCTATCCATCCATGCCCCTGCTTGGATTTATGGAGTGCCCTAGCATGACTCAATCTTGCTCTACTTTTGCTATGAAATGTTCCTGGCAGATTGTTTACATGTTAATCAATTTTGCCAAGGTTGTTGTAGTTGATCCATTAATGCTATGAAATTGTTCTTGCCATGGTTAGCTTCATGAACATGTCTTCTTGCTGGTAGTATGCTTAGCTTGTCATGCAATGCCTTGTGTTGAGTGAATCGAGCTCACAAAGATGCCTTCATAACTCTGTTTATGCCATGCTCAGTTTTCTGCTAAGTCTGAATCTGTTAACGAAACTTGATAGGTTTACATGGGTGCCATCATATCTTCTGATCCTTTTGCACTACTAGGGAAAAGCCTAGCAGCAGTGAGGGTTTTGGGCCTCTCAATAGCGCGGGTGCCGGCGCTACTAATAAGGCGCTACAGCTAACGTATAGGAGTAGCGCCTGTTGTCCCACACTACTGCTATACATGAATAGCTGTAGCGCTCTTTGGGAAAGGGCGCTACTGATATTATCTGCAGCGCTGTTTGCTGGGACGCGCTACTGGTAAGGAGGCGCTACTGCTAAATTTCCCCCCTCGCTACTACTAGTTTATTTATTAGTTTTTTTCCTGCATATTTGTTTTGTATTTGTTTTGTATTTGAATAGGCTTTATACAATAATCTTTAGCATATCATACACATACAAATGTAATCATAGCATATACATACAATTAGTCTCATCAAATCATGTCATCATCATAATCATCATCCAACAGAAAGTGGTCTCTCGTCATCATCTCGAAAATAACGATACAAGTCTCGATTACTTGCAAATACATCGTCATCCATCTAAACAATGATATACGCGAGAAGAGCTATCACTTTGAGAACATGAGTTCGTATCCCTCTCTCGCATTAGCGTGAACCTAAACTAACTACTGCCTGCCGCTCGGAAACCGGAAACCGGTACACCTGGGCGGCCTGACACTCCGGCCACTTGTTGTATATATACTCCTGCATCGCACTTCTTCGCCATCTATGATTTATGCACCTGCATCATCACATGAGTCGTTGATATGCAAAATATATAATTGAGCAACAGAAAGAGACAGACTTGGCAAAAATAGAAACAACATATCATAAGCATAAATAACCAAGTTCATCGTACCCCAAAATGCCCTAACTAGAGTGGTTTTTGCTAGTCGAGGAGGAGGACAGTTTAATTACATCACAAATAAAGTTTCACCGTGCATAACTCAAAGTTTTGTCATACATAAAGTACGGACTAAACGGACACATTGTCATATATCGACAATCACTCCAACATGTTGTTCCATCCATCCAAGTCAGGGAGATAGTCCTCGAGCCTAGTGAAAGGCTTCAGGTCGAGACGCTGAGAGGCTATCCATGTTCGGACGTCTTCCCGCGACATTTGTCCTTCTGTTTAGAACATCCCTGTTTTTCCGACGACCTCCTTCATGATGATTTGGGCAAGTTCGCGCTGGATGTTATAGAACTTAGCTCGAAGTTGATGATCCTCGATATCTCCTATGTACTTTGCCCATTGCAGAATATGGGCATCGCCGGAAGAAGGTGCCATGTGAAGGTTCTGGTGATCCCGTCTGTACTCCAGCATGTGGTGTAGGACATAGAATCCATCATTAAGAGAATCGTTCGGTTGCTGGATGCAGTAGAAGTCGGTCTTATGGCCGAAGGCGACCCTGCCGCCCCTTATCTTCTTGTCACTGACCTCTCCACCCATTGATTGGTAGTAATACATAGCACTATCAAGAACATCCTTGATGTGGGTGTAATCCTTTTTGTGAATGTTCTTCGACGAGTCCAAGTAAAGAGCGTGGGAGAATCGGGGGTAGAGGATGATGAGGACGGCGCGCCCCCCGCTGCACAAAATAAGTCCTCAAATTAATTAGCCTCCACCGTGCAAATGAATGATTGAAATCGAAGGAAGGATAGCAGCGCGGATGACTTACACAGGATGATAAGGCACGAGAATCGCCCCCTTGTCCTTATTGGCGAGCATGAAACTGGCGATGTAATCCCTCGCGTATTCACGGTGCTTTGTGCAGACTCCCAAGAAGCCCTCGTGCATGTAGTACGGGTCACCAACACAGATATGAGATATCTGCTCAACCCCGATGATGTAGTTCATGTGCAAGGCATAAAGGCGGACAAACGTAAAATCCAGCTTCTTCACGTGAAACATGTCGAATATGTAATCGAATTGGAGGAAGAACTTATCCGCGGGGAAGCTGTCGACGTACGGCATTTGCCGCGGAACGTTAACCAGGTAGAGTGGGTATCCTGGATCTTTCGAGGCGATGAGGTGTTTCTCTACCCACAGCTCATCGTCATGAAGTCTCTTTAGAGTGCCGAATCTAGCCCGTAGCGCTGTTGCAGGTAGGATTGGTTGACCGGGGATATGCCATTTATCCGCACCGGGGATATCTATACGGTCCTGAAGCCGAGGCTGCTGAGGTGGCTGGATCATAGAAATAGCTTTTTTGCCTTTCCTCGCTCTCTTCCTAAACTTCTTTACTACCGGAGGGTCGTCCATAATACGTTGAGACGGCAATTCAGGCACCGACTCATGATGCTCAAACCCTGAGGAGGCGCCAGTATAGACAAACTGTTCAGCAACGCCATCGTTGTCCTCATCCTCATCCATGGCGACATCATTAGCGACTAATGGAGCCTCCTCCTCCTCCTGTCCGCTATCACCCAACCCGACACCCGACACTAATTTGGTAGGTGGGGTGTTGATGTTCATACCTTGCAGAGGCTACGTGCTCGTGGGTGTGCTCCCGGCCGCCTCCAAACGAAGCAGACTCTTTGGCCACAACAGGACCCACCCACCATTGCAACAATCACCAAGCCGCCATGGTGTCTCGTCGTCATCCCCTAGTAGTACTGGAGGAGGCAAATTCTCGTGGCCCAGTTTGACACTGGCCACAGAAACGTTGAAGACGTTCGGGGGGATCAGCCGGCTGTGGAACAATGGTTCCTTCGGCACCATTATCGTCGCCTTCCCCACGTCCACCTTCTGGTCGCCGATGGTGTACAATATGGTGCATGGGGTTTCGTCGGCCTGCAAAGAAAAGTCTGAGATGTGAGACATCCGAAAGGCAATGAAAACGGGAGATTATACATTTATATTGAAGGGGGCCGGTGTGACAGATACCATGAGGGCGTAGAGCTCAGCCAAAGACGAAGCACCGCCTAGCACGTCCGGCGCGGGAGCCGGTGCGGGAGCAGGTGCAGCTGCAGGTGCTGGTGCAACGCTAGTGGAGCTGCTCCCCGCCAAGAAGTCAGCAAGGGGAAAGTCCGCTGCATTTTTTTCTGGATTTTTCCTGGTCCAATTGAAAACGGCCGGAACCAAGGTAGTAGAAATATCTATAGCCACCTGTTTTGCGGCAGCTACCGCTGTTGAGACTTTGTGCGTTGATTTCTTCTCAACCGCAATCTCAACCCTCTTGTCGATGTTTTCTTCATTTAACCTCCGTCTTTCCTTTCTCTCCTCCATGGTCTCACGGTAGTACTTCTTCCACGTGGCGCTGTCTCTGACACTATGCACGCGTCCATACGACGGTCAAGTATCCACCGGTTGTTGTTTCAATATGTTCAACACCCGGTTGAATGGAGTGTCCCACTTGGGCCTCGCCAATGCCTCAGACGGCGAGTCGCTTTCGGCCGCAATCCTATGCCGCTCTCTCTGCAAAAGGCACAAGGATTGTTTACTAATATGACTAAGGTGTGTAGTCGAATTGATCAGAAACTAAAATTACCAGCAGTCTCATGAACTCTGTAATGACCGGTGTTGTCTCGTAAACCTTCTTCACTGGGTCCCCACGGTGCCGGGCCCTGAGGACGTCATGCTCCTGCGGGACGGTGAACTCTGCCAAGGGGTCTGGGATGCCCAGACTCACGGCTTCCGCGTCCTCCTTGGCCCATTTGGACCTCTTTCCACCGTAACCACGGCTTCCAAGGTGGTGGCTCCCAAAGTTCCTCTCTTGAAGCCCCTTCATGTACTTAGACTTTTTTTGGCATCTTCGGCCTCGCAAGCCTCCTTGAATATTTGAAACCGCTCTTCCATGATTGTCGGATTATCCTTTACAATCTCGGAGTAGGGTTCCTTCTTGTCGATGATCCTTGCTTTCACTCGATTTTCCAGGCGGCCAACGCGTCGCTAAACTTGGTCATGGCGTGTTTGTTTATCTTCTTCATTGCCGGGTCCTCATCTGGATCTTTATAATCCTTCTCATTCTGTCTCGGGAACAAGAATATCTGGTGAAACTTCTTTAGGAGGGAGCTCCTCATATTTTCTATCTTCTGTAGTTTCTCATCGTTGATGGTGGCGGTTGTCCGTACGATGCAGCCTATTTGATTGTCGTAGCATCAACGCACTTCCTCGGGCGCCGTTGTCTCAAAATTGTCGTCGTCCACCTCCGTGACAACCACTCTAGTAGTCCTGAGTTTGTTAGGAATCCGTTGCCTCTTTTCTTTCGGTTCTACACCGGCTCCGCTCCCCGAGGCAGCGCCGGTCTCAGTCTCAGCGCCGGTCTCGATGCCGGTCTGGTCTGAGCGCCGGTCTCAGTCTCAGCACCGGTCTGTGTGTCGATCTCAGTCCCCGATGCCACTGGTGGGCCCAGCAATAACATCGGTTGATCGTCGGTAAGGCTAAAAAGTTCGTCTGCCGCCCAGTAGGCGTCGTCGCAATCACTAGAACCCTGTCCTTCATCGTTGCTAGCCATGTTTCCTATGATTAAATCTAGTCAATTAATTCTAGACCTAATAAAATGAATAATGACATAAAAAAGGCCTATTGTTTTGCAGGAATGTTGACTCCTTCCTGGTGCGGCAAATCACGGGCACTCGATATGTCCTACTTTGTAGCACAAGTCATGCCGATATTCATGGAAAATTTCGGCATGAACTTTGCTAAAAAGTGGACAAATCGAAAACCTGAAATTTTTCGGAACAGAAATGAATCAACATTACGGCAAAACATAGGCCACTTAGCATCATTCCCTGGAAACAGTGTTCAAATATCCCTCTTCGACACCGCAACACATGTCCAAATATACACGAGAAACCACATGTCCAAATTTCACAAGCTAATTGAAAAACAAACTGTAGAACAAAATTCATTTAACTACTCATAGAACAAAATTCAGTTAACTTTAGTGCTCTATAATGATGAAAGGATTTTTTTCAGTTAACTACTAATTTCATTCATTTAGGTTATTCATTTAACATCACCTAATTAACCTACTATACCACTACTACTAGCAGCACTACTAACCTAATTAACCTAGCAAAACTCTAGTGCCCTAACTGAAAAACATATAATTAACATCTACTAGTACCACTATTGCCCTAACCTAATAAACATCTACTAGTATCACTATATACTATACAAGCACCATCTACCCTAATTAAACCCTACTGCCCTAACTAACTTTTGTTGTAAACCAAATTTTTTCCTCTAAACTAATTTTTGCTCTAACATCTACTACTTAACATCCTTTGCTCTAAACTAAATTTTTTGCTATAAACAAACTTTTGCTCTACTAATTTTTCCTCTAAAATG